>NW_026986636.1:262500-282500 GCF_031307605.1 Tribolium castaneum | reverse complement strand
GTAGTGGGAAATTAAAATGTCAAAATTTAAAAAAATTAAAAATCAACCAAATTAATATATGTTATAGTAGGGAAGCTCAGGATCAATCTAAAATTAGTTTCAGAATTTTATCTCATTTCCTACCCCAAAACTTATAGGGGTAAATTTAGCCAAAAATTTGAAAATCTTTATTTACATTCCGATCGAGTTTGTTTTTTGTACATGGGTACCCTCTATGGTCCTGATTATGCTCCAGCAATCAAATTTGACATACTCAAATAAAGGGGGTAGTGGGGAATTAAAATGTCAAAATTCAAAAAAATTAAAAATCAACCAAATTAATATATGTTACAGTAGGGAAGCTCAGGATTAATTTAAAATTAGTTTCAGAATTTTATCTCATCTCCTACCCCAAAAACACCGGGGGTAAATTTGGCCAAAATTTTGAAAATCTTTATTTATCTTTCAATCGATGTCATTTTTTGCATGCGGGTATCCCCTATAGTCCTGAATATGCTCCACCAATCATAGTTGACATATTCAAATTAGGGGGGTAGTGGGAAATTAAAATGTCAAAATTCAAAAAATTTAAAAATCCACCTAATTAATATATGTTATAGTACGGAAGCTCAGGATCAATCTAAAATTGGTTTCAATTTTAAAAATTGATCAAATTAATATATGTTATAGTAGGAAAGCTCAGGATCAATTTAAATATAGTATCAAAATTTCATCCCATTTCCTACTTCAAAAAGACAGGAGGCAAATTTGGCCAAAAGTTTGAAAATCTATGTTTATATTCGGATCGAAGTCGTTTTTTGCAAATGGGTAGCCCCTATAGTCGTGATTACGCTCTAATAATCAGAGTTGACATATTCAGATTAGGGAGGTAGTGGGG
Source organism: Tribolium castaneum (assembly GCF_031307605.1). NCBI lineage: Eukaryota > Metazoa > Arthropoda > Insecta > Coleoptera > Tenebrionidae > Tribolium > Tribolium castaneum. Next base: position 281,623 of record NW_026986636.1, on the reverse strand, counting down.
GATCGATCGGATCGATGTCGTTTTTTGCACAGAGGCACTCCTTTATCGATAAAATACTAAATATTGAAAACAAAATGCATATGTGATCGAAGACAGGCTACGAAATAGAAATAGAAATTGGTACGCTTTCGAGGTCGGTGCGCATCCGAGTTCGGTACTCATCCGAGGTCAGGTAGCGTTTCTGGTTCACCCGCTAATAGGGAACGTGAGCTGGGTTTAGACCGTCGTGAGACAGGTTAGTTTTACCCTACTGATGACTCGTCGTTGCGATAGTAATCCTGCTCAGTACGAGAGGAACCGCAGGTTCGGACATTTGGTTCACGCACTCGCTCGAGCGGGCGGTGGTGCGAAGCTACCATCCGTGGGATTATGCCTGAACGCCTCTAAGGCCGTATCCTTTCTAGTCAAAGGTGGCAACGATACCTTTAGGAGTTTCGAGAGTCGACAGGCTCAAAACAATGTGACTTTACTAGGCGTTTAACGCTTGCGTACGAACGTCGCACGAGCCCTATTTGCCGTGTGAAGCCACCGATCGGCGGCGGGATCGATCCTTGCCACGTCCGACCAGGCTTCTAGACGGTCAATTATGGGTACATTGTTGTTCGACGTCGAAACTCGGAATTGTCTGTAGACGACTTACGTACCTGGCAGGGTGTTGTACTCGGTAGAGCAGTTTCCACGCTGCGATCTGTTGAGACTCAGCCCTCAGCTTGGGGATTCGTCTTGTCGGCGAGACGAGACCCCGTCAACGTTTAGAAAGCTGAGTGGATAAAAAATATACCCAGCCAGGTACACATTGTTTATATAAAAATTTCTAGTATGCAATGCAACTTGAGCTAATAACCAACATGAACTTACTCCATTTTATTATTACATACGTACCTGGTAAGGTGTTGTATTCGGTAGAGCTGTTTCTACGCTGCGATCTGTTGATACTCAGCTTGGAGATTCGTCTTGTCGGTGAGACGAGACTCCGTCAACGTTTAGAAAGCTGAGAAGATCAAAAAATACACACAGCCAGGTACACATTGTTTATATAAAAATTTCTAGTATGCAATGCAACTTGGGCTAATAACCAACATGAACTTACTCTATTTTATTATTACATACGTACCTGGCAAGGTGTTGTATTCGGTAGAGCTGTTTCTACGCTGCGATCTGTTGATACTCAGCTTGGAGATTCGTCTTGTCGGTGAGACGAGACTCCGTCAACGTTTAAAAAGCTGAGTGGATAGCAAAATACACACACAGCCAGGTACACATTGTTTATATAAAAATTTCTAGTATGCAATGCAACTTGGGCTAACCAACATGAACTTACTCTATTTTATCATTACAAATAAATTTACCTCTCTAAAAACTCTCACTCTTCTCACCACAATTTAATACACTTTAGTAGTGTACAGCCTTATTTCTCTCTCTCAAGTAACAAAAAGACGATGGTGTGGTTGGTGATAGTGATAGAAACCAATTAGTCTTAAAGAGTAAGAGTAATAGAGTAAGAGATGAATAATACAAGAAAGAGGAAAGAGGAAAGAAAGAGAAAGAAAAGAGAAAGAAGACAGAGAGAGAGAGAAAAAGAAAGAAAAAAATTAAAAGGAAAAGAAGATAGATGAGAGAGAGAGAGAGAGAGGAGGAAGAGTAGAAGAAAGCCAGCAAATTATTCGAACGACATACTTCGTTCTACGGACTTAGCACATAGCTCTCGCCTAGCACATAGCTCTCGCCTAGCACATAGCTCTCGCCTAGCACATAGCGCTCGCCTTGCACCATTCACTGCTTAATAACTACTGCATATAATAAGTCACGATTGCTCATGTGGTAAAATAGTGATGACACAATCATTTTGTTTAAAGGTATGCAACCAACAATACACGAAACGCGCGCTAAAGTTGCCTAAAACCACGAAGTACTACGTATACTTTAATTGTAACGCAACTCGTTTCACAGTAAACGTGTATGAAAATTGCCTATATTCAAGAAGTACTACATTTGTTTAAATATTGTATTAGTGTTACGAAGTACGACGTTTAAATATTATGAATTATTTTTAGTTGTATATAAAATCATAGCTATTTTTGTAAATTAATAATGCAACCCGCAATACACCAAATGTGTATTAATATTGCCTAACTTGTACGAAGTACAACGTTCATTTAAGTGCATTAAGTATGGTGCTCTGTGCGATGAAATACGACGTTCATGTGACCATAAAGTAACAAACGAAGTACGGCGCTCACAAATGCAGCGCTCAAAATTATTGTTTCATTGCACGACGTTTGCTTTGTTTCTGACTGCGACAAAATGCAGCGTTCATTTGATTTTGTACATAGTACAGACAAAGTACGACGTTTACGAAGTACGGCACTCAAGATCGTGATTTTCTTGTACGACGTTTATTTGCACGTGCTGCCGATTGCGACGAAGTACAGCGTTCAATTGACTTTGTACATAGTACAGACGAAGTACGACGTTTGCGAAGTACGGCACTCAAAATCATGATTTTCTTGTTCGACGTTTATTTGCACTTGCTGTCGACTGCGACGAAGTTTAGCGTTCATTTGACTTTGTACATAGTACAGACGAAGTACGACGTTTGCGAAGTACGGCACTCAAAATCGTGATTTTCTTGTACGACGTTTATTTGCATGTGCTGCCGACTGCGACGGAGTACAGCGTTCAATTGACTTTGTACATAGTACAGACGAAGTACGACGTTTGCGAAGTACGGCACTCAAAATTGTGATTTTCTTGTACGACGTTTATTTGCACGTGCTGCCGACTGCGACGAAGTACAGCGTTTAATTGACTTTGTACATAGTACAGACGAAGTACGACGTTTGCGAAGTACGGCACTCAAAATCGTGATTTTCTTGTAAGACGTTTATTTGCAGTTGCTTCCGACTGCGACGAAGTTTAGCGTTCAATTGACTTTGTACATGGTACAGACGAAGTACGACGTTTGCGAAGTACGGCACTCAAAATCATTATTTTCTTGTACGACGTTTATTTGCACTTGCTGCCGACTGCGACGAATAACAGCGTTCAATTGACTTTGTACATAGTACAGACGAAGTACGACGTTTGCAAAGTACGGCACTCAAAATCACGATTTTCTTGTAAGACGATTATTTGCAGTTGCTTCCGACTGCGACGAAATGCAGCGTTCATAGTACAAACGAAGTACGACGTTCACAAAGTAATGAAGTAAAACGTAAACATTAAATAATAATAATGCAACCCACAATACATTAATTGTGTATCAAAATTGCATAACTTTTACGAAGTACAACGTTCAAAAATATTAAAGAATTTTATTTCTGTGGTATATAATAAAAAACCAGCAAATTTTTTTGCAAATTACGTATCTGTAAATAAATGTAAACATTTAGCAACTAATCAAAATTGTTTTTTTGCTTAGATATTAAAGTAAAACATAAAAATATATTAAATTTATAGAATGCAACCCGCAGCACACTAGATGTGCATTAATATTGCATAACCTTTACGAAGTACGACGTCCAAAAATATTAAATTTTTTTTATATTGAGGCAAAAAGTGAGAAGACATAAATTAATAATAGTGCAACCTGCAATACACTGAATATGTACTGATGTTGCATAACCTTCACGAAGTACTACGTTTAAATATAAATTAATATTATTGCGACCCGCAATACACTAAATTTGTATTAATATTGCATAACCTACACGAAGTACGACGTTCAAGAATATTAAAGAATTTTATTTCTGTGGTATATAATAAAAAAAACAGCAAATTTTTTTGCAAATTACGTATCTCTAAATAAATGTAAACATTTAGCAACTAATCAAAATTGTTTTTTTGCCTAGACATTAAAGTAAATCATAAAAATACATTAAATTTATAAAATGCAACCCGCAGCACAACAGATGTGCATCAATATTGCATAACTTTTACGAAGTACGACGTCCAAAAATATTACATTATTTTTATATTAAGGTAAAAAGTGAGAAAACATAAATTAATAATAATGCAACCTGCAATACACTTAATATGTACTGATGTTGCATAACCTTCACGAAGTACTACGTTCAAGTATAAATTAATATTATTGCGACCCGCAATACACTAAATTTGTATCAATATTGCATAACTTACACGAAGTACAACGTTCAAAAATATTAAATATTTTATTTGTAGTTTGCATATAATAAAAAAAAACAAATTTTTATGTAAATTACGTATCTGTAAATAAACGTACACATTTAACAATTAAATAAACTTAGTATTTTGGCCTAGATATTAAATTAAAACATAAAAATGCATAATATTTATTAAAATGCAACTTGCAATACACCAAATGTGTATGAATATTGCATAACCTTTGCGAAGTACGACGTTCACGAAGTACGTCGTTTACGAAGTGCGACGTTCACGAAGTACGTCGTTTACGAAGTGCGACGTTCACGAAGTGCGACGTTCACGAAGTACGTCGTTTACGAAGTGCGACGTTCGCGAAGTACGACGTCTACACATTAGGGCACTCAAAATTATTGTTAGGTTGTACGACATTCAGACGTTCCAACTGCGACTAACTACAGCATTCATTTGACTTTGCACATACGACGAACGAAGTACGACGTTTACGAAGTACGGCGCTTAGAATAATTTTGTTTTTATTAATTAATAATTTTTTTTTAAACAAACGTTTTTATAATTAAATTTTATAATGGTTTAAATATAAAATATGACTTTTTAATATTATCAATATTTAAAATATTTTCTCCCCTTTGTGTGTATGCCTTATAGTTATAGAGCTGTGCGCTTCGGTAGACGTCGCCTGTGGAGCTATGTCAGTGGAGCGGTGCGCATATCCAATACCGAGCGGCTGCCTCGATCGGTGTCGCGCTGGTATATGTATGGTAGTGGTGTGTGTCGATGCGTTGAGTGAGGCGATATGAACGGTGTAACGGTTTAGTCGAAGTTTATCATAAATGACGACGACAAAACGACCGATTATGTATACGTTCTGCATTTGCTTCCAATTTATCGACGTTTATCGCACATTTCCGCTATCGAATTCGAATAGGGCTTTGCTTGCGAGATTGCTTTATTTTGTGATTTTGTGGCTCGCCCAGTTCCCCACAGCGAGATTGCGGATGCGGCAAAACGTATTCTCTTACGTTGGCGGTCCTTATGCAATCAAACTTTGTTGAACTAACAAATGTTTGTGATTTAAACAAACAAAAATAATAAATGCGTCAACTCTCTAATATCCGAGCGAGAATATTTATATAATATTCGTAACGTTTATGGATTCGAAAGAATTTCATAAATTCACGTCGCATTCAATCTTGCGAAGAGTGAAGAGAATGTTTGAACTTTTAAATCGGCAAAGGTAAAAAATAATATTATAAATATTATTATTATGCCTTTATTGACCGATATATGTGTTGTGGTGTTTAACGACTATATCGTACGAAGAAAAGAAGAAATAGCGTGGCGTTACTTTCTTATATGTTAGATTGTTTCGCACAAACGCGCATATTCTTCATCTTTATAAACGATGATGATGAGTATTTTATTCTCTCGTCTGTCTCAAAAAACACAAAAACACAGTTCCCTGGTTGATCCTGCCAGTAGTCATATGCTTGTCTCAAAGATTAAGCCATGCATGTCTCAGTACAAGCCAAATTAAGGTGAAACCGCGAAAGGCTCATTAAATCAGTTATGGTTCCTTAGATCGTACCCACATTTACTTGGATAACTGTGGTAATTCTAGAGCTAATACATGCAAACAGAGCTCCGACCGGAGACGGAAGGAGCGCTTTTATTAGATCAAAACCAATCGGTGGCGGTTTCGCCGTCATCGTACAACTTGGTGAATCTGAATAACTTTACGCTGATCGCACGGTCTCGCACCGGCGACGCATCTTTCAAATGTCTGCCTTATCAACTGTCGATGGTAGGTTCTGCGCCTACCATGGTTGTAACGGGTAACGGGGAATCAGGGTTCGATTCCGGAGAGGGAGCCTGAGAAACGGCTACCACATCCAAGGAAGGCAGCAGGCGCGCAAATTACCCACTCCCGGCACGGGGAGGTAGTGACGAAAAATAACGATACGGGACTCATCCGAGGCCCCGTAATCGGAATGAGTACACTCTAAACCCTTTAACGAGGATCAATTGGAGGGCAAGTCTGGTGCCAGCAGCCGCGGTAATTCCAGCTCCAATAGCGTATATTAAAGTTGTTGCGGTTAAAAAGCTCGTAGTCGAATTTGTGTCCCGCGCCGCCGGTTCATCGTTCGCGGTGTTAACTGGCGTTTCGCGGGACGTCCTGCCGGTGGGCTTAGCTCGAGAGGGCGGCCCAACTCAATCCCGCCGCGGTGCTCTTCATTGAGTGTCGAGGTGGGCCGGCACGTTTACTTTGAACAAATTAGAGTGCTTAAAGCAGGCTAAAACTTCGCCTGAATACTGTGTGCATGGAATAATGGAATAGGACCTCGGTTCTATTTTGTTGGTTTTCGGAACCCCGAGGTAATGATTAATAGGAACGGATGGGGGCATTCGTATTGCGACGTTAGAGGTGAAATTCTTGGATCGTCGCAAGACGGACAGAAGCGAAAGCATTTGCCAAAAACGCTTTCATTGATCAAGAACGAAAGTTAGAGGTTCGAAGGCGATCAGATACCGCCCTAGTTCTAACCATAAACGATGCCAGCTAGCGATCCGCCGACGTTCCTCCGATGACTCGGCGGGCAGCTTCCGGGAAACCAAAGCTTTTGGGTTCCGGGGGAAGTATGGTTGCAAAGCTGAAACTTAAAGGAATTGACGGAAGGGCACCACCAGGAGTGGAGCCTGCGGCTTAATTTGACTCAACACGGGAAACCTCACCAGGCCCGGACACCGGAAGGATTGACAGATTGAGAGCTCTTTCTTGATTCGGTGGGTGGTGGTGCATGGCCGTTCTTAGTTGGTGGAGCGATTTGTCTGGTTAATTCCGATAACGAACGAGACTCTAGCCTGCTAAATAGGCGTATTTCGACATCCCAAATACCCGCTGGAGCCGGGTTCGCCCGGTCTCTATGTGCGGTTTTTACTGTCGGCGTACAAACAATTCTTCTTAGAGGGACAGGCGGCTTCTAGCCGCACGAGATTGAGCAATAACAGGTCTGTGATGCCCTTAGATGTTCTGGGCCGCACGCGCGCTACACTGAAGGAATCAGCGTGTCCTCCCTGACCGAGCGGTCCGGGTAACCCGCTGAACCTCCTTCGTGCTAGGGATTGGGGCTTGCAATTGTTCCCCATGAACGAGGAATTCCCAGTAAGCGCGAGTCATAAGCTCGCGTTGATTACGTCCCTGCCCTTTGTACACACCGCCCGTCGCTACTACCGATTGAATGATTTAGTGAGGTCTTCGGACCGGTGCGCGGTGGCGTTTCGACGTTGCCGATGTTGCTGGGAAGATGACCAAACTTGATCATTTAGAGGAAGTAAAAGTCGTAACAAGGTTTCCGTAGGTGAACCTGCGGAAGGATCATTAACGTGTAAATGTTGTTGTTTAGTTGTCACACATACACACATTTTGTCTGTGCTGATCAACAAAAAACACACACATACATACACTATTCGTATGATGATCAATTCTCATACAAAATTCTTCATTATGCGTCGAACGGAAAAGCAACAACGGGTCGTCTTGCATTAAGCGGATCTGTTGTTACGTTTTTCGATTTATTTTATAAATCGATTGTAAACGTGCCGTAAACGACGTTTTCGAAGAATTTTTTTGAACATTAACACGAATCAATATTGTCGAAAGATGGTTATGTGCTAACGTTTTATTATTGCTTTCGCAGTGCCGGTCTTAGCGTATTTCCATCATCGTATTCGCTTCGAAAAAAAGTACTAATACAGTGGTGGTGTATAATTAATGTGCAAGAGATGTTGTTGTTGTTGTTGTAGTATTTGTATATGGTTGGAGTTATTTATAATAACAAACAAGAATGAATAATAATGGTGTCTGCCAATACGATCGTACTTTATGTACACGAATAAAACTTTATACATACAAACCATAATAATAAATAAACTCGAAACAACCAACAACAAAATTATTACGCTACTGTACATACAAACACACATTTATACATACCATCATTTTACTTTACCGATGGTGAGTGATGTTTGAAAAATAAACGCTTAGGCTTACGATTTTGTAAGCCAGTCTTTGCGTATTTTCTTCATCGTATTCGCTTCGGAAAAAAGAAAATAAAGATGGTGTATAATTAATGTGTAAAAGAGATGTTGTAGTTGTAATTTAATTTGTAAATGGTTGGAGTTTATTAATAAATAATAATAGGGGCTGTCTATTCGTCTGTACTTTATGTACAAGACTACAAAAACGTTTTATAACAATAAAAAGCTCGAAACAACCAATAACAAAATATACTACTACTATACTACTATACATACAAACGCACATTTATAAATACATAAAATCAATTTACTTTATCGATAGAGAGTGATGTTTGGAAAAAAACGCTTAGGCTTACGGTTTTCGGGTACCTGGGTTCCGCATGCGTCGAAGTAATAATTTACTTTAACGACGCGACGAACCGTAGGAATCTAAATAAAAAAGTTTATTTATTAACTTTTTTAGATTCTGTGGGTTTTAAATGATATACGCCCGACTGACGAAGGAACGTTTTGCACTGCCTGTGCTTTTCTTTTGATTCGTTTTTATGTCGACGGACGTTCTTAGAATGCCCACCAAACGACGTATCACACAAAACACCCTACAATTGTATTGTTTGGTAAATATTGTTGTGATTAAGTTTGTAGCTGTGGCGTTTGTTTGAAGAAAACGTCTGGTTTTTCGACATATTTTCTATTTAATAAATATACATAATGCTTATCGCAAAAGGAGCAGAGTTTTATAGACAAAGTTGATAGAGAAAAAAAACCTAATAGATATATATACGTATTTATAAAACGTTAATATCATCGGGTTATTCTTTATGTAAACTTAAACTATAACTGCATACTCTTTTCGATAAGTAGATACAAATGCCACTTTAATTAAATAAAATATTATAAAATATAACGCCGAACGTTTCTTTCGATTGGTCCGTTTCTCACATATACATCACAATTGTAATAACCTTAAGTAGTTATTTTTGTTGTTGTGTGATGATGAAACGATTTCGATGTGGAACGGTGCGTTATGTAATAATATTTTAAATTTGTTTGAAAAGATTACCCTGAACGGTGGATCACTTGGCTCGTGGGTCGATGAAGAACGCAGCTAATTGCGCGTCAACTTGTGAACTGCAGGACACATGAACATCGACATTTCGAACGCACATTGCGGTCCTCGGATATACTGTTCCCGGACCACTCCTGGCTGAGGGTCGTGTCAATTTCAAAGACTGCTCGGTTTTTGTCTTAAACACAGCGCACAATGTTGTGTAGACAATTACGTCGGAGCGTGTTGGGTGCAAATATGACGCGTTACTATAATTGTTAATTGATTGTCGGTTGTCATAATAAAATATTATGCAACGTAGACAACAATAAAAACAATATAAAAAATAACGCGGCATCCTAAAACGCAATAGCGGCTGACATTCTTATTAGTTTGTTGGTGAAAGTTGGTTTAGACGTAGCACGTCCGATATTAAAAAGCAGCCACAACGCTTAAATTTCGAACGAAGCGATCGTCGTGTCCGAGACGTTAAAGTTGTTTATATGCATATTTTATGCACTATAATTAACAACAACAACATTCTCGCAACGACGTCAGATCGATGTTTGAAATTGTTTGGAGGCAGCCATATAAACGGAATACGTGTAATTATCGTCTGACAAAATAAAGGCAAATTTATATTTGCGACCTCAGAGCAGGTGAGACTACCCGCTGAATTTAAGCATATTATTAAGCGGAGGAAAAGAAACTAACTAGGATTTCCTTAGTAGCGGCGAGCGAACAGGAAAAAGCCCAGCACCGAATCCCGCGGCCGAAACCGGACGCCGGGAAATGTGGTGTTAGGGAGGATCCGTCATCCCGAGATTGTGCGACGCGTCCAAGTCCATCTTGAACGGGGCCACAGCCCATAGAGGGTGCCAGGCCCGTAGTGACCGTTGCCGATAACGGGAGGATCTCTCCTCAGAGTCGGGTTGCTTGAGAGTGCAGCCCTAAGTGGGTGGTAAACTCCATCTAAGGCTAAATATGACCACGAGACCGATAGCGAACAAGTACCGTGAGGGAAAGTTGAAAAGAACTTTGAAGAGAGAGTTCAATAGTACGTGAAACCGTTCAGGGGTAAACCTGAGAAACCCGAAAGGTCGAAAGGGGAGATTCAGCGTGACTCGATAGCGGCGCTAAATGATCGTGCGACGAACGGCGTACGCGTCGTTCGCGCCTTTTGTTTATGCGAACCGAAGTCGAACGCGTGCACTTCTCCCCCAGTAGGACGTCGCGATCCTTTGGGTGTCGATCTAAGGCCCGCGGTGGAGCCCGTTCGAACGGTTCGCCGTTTCGGACGAACCCGCGGTGTTTCCCGGTCGACTCGCTCGAAGGTATGCATATGGCGCCGAGCCGCTACACAGTTAGCGTCCGACCATTGGCAAGCGCGTTCGTTTATGACGGTAATCGCACCTGGTGTCGGTTCTGTCTACGAATGGCTGTTCGCCAATGAGTTCTCGGACAGACTCGGTTGAAACGCCGATCTGCGACGCTATAGCTTTGGGTACTTTCAGGACCCGTCTTGAAACACGGACCAAGGAGTCTAGCATGTGCGCGAGTCATTGGGACATGACTAAACCTAAAGGCGCAATGAAAGTGAAAGTTCGTCTTGCACGGACTAAGGGAAGATGGGCGGCCGTTACGGCTGTCGCCCCGCACTCCCGGGGCGTCTCATTCTCATTGCGAGAAGAGGCGCACCAAGAGCGTACACGCTGGGACCCGAAAGATGGTGAACTATGCCTGGTCAGGACGAAGTCAGGGGAAACCCTGATGGAGGTCCGTAGCGATTCTGACGTGCAAATCGATCGTCGGAACTGGGTATAGGGGCGAAAGACTAATCGAACCATCTAGTAGCTGGTTCCCTCCGAAGTTTCCCTCAGGATAGCTGGCGCTCGTCGCTTACGAGTTTCATCCGGTAAAGCGAATGATTAGAGGCATTGGGGTCGAAATGGCCTCAACCTATTCTCAAACTTTAAATGGGTGAGATCTCCGGCTTGCTCGAACTTTATATGAAGCCGCGAGACTCGAATCAGAGTGCCAAGTGGGCCATTTTTGGTAAGCAGAACTGGCGCTGTGGGATGAACCAAACGCCGAGTTAAAGCGCCTAAATCGACGCTTATGGGATACCATGAAAGGCGTTGGTAACTTAAGACATCAGGACGGTGGCCATGGAAGTCGGAATCCGCCAAGGAGTGTGTAACAACTCACCTGCCGAAGTTACTAGCCCTGAAAATGGATGGCGCTGAAGCGTCGTGCTTATACTCGGCCGTCAGCGGCATGTGCGGTCGGTTATTTAATTAACCGGCCATGAAGCCCTGACGAGTAGGAGGGTCGCGGCGGTGAGCGCAGAAGGACTGGCCGTGAGGCCGTCTGGAGCCGCCGTCGGTGCAGATCTTGGTGGTAGTAGCAAATACTCCAGCGAGGCCCTGGAGGACTGACGTGGAGAAGGGTTTCGTGTGAACAGCCGTTGCACACGAGTCAGTCGATCCTAAGCCCTAGGCGAAAGCCGATGTTGATGTGGTGTAGATATGTCGTTGGTTCGTTTTTAATTCGAACGTAAACGTACGAAGCGAGCACACACCCATTGGGCGAAAGGGAATCCGGTTCCTATTCCGGAACCCGGCAGCGGAACCGTTAATAATTCGGGCCCTCGCAAGAGAGTTCGTCGGGGCAACCCAAAAGGACCCGGAGACGCCGTCGGGAGATCCGGGAAGAGTTTTCTTTTCTGCATGAGCGTTCGAGTTCCATGGAATCCTCTAGCAGGGAGATATGGTTTGGAACGCGAAGAGCACCGCAGTTGCGGCGGTGTCCGGATCTTCCCCTCGGACCTTGAAAATCCGGGAGAGGGCCACGTCGAGGCGTCGCGCCGGTTCGTACCCATATCCGCAGCAGGTCTCCAAGGTGAAGAGCCTCTAGTCGATAGAATAATGTAGGTAAGGGAAGTCGGCAAATTGGATCCGTAACTTCGGGATAAGGATTGGCTCTGAGGATCGGGGCGTGTCGGGCTTGGCGAGGAAGCGGGTCGCGGCTGACGTGCCGGGCCTGTGCGAGGTGAAGCGTTGTTCCGTTTCGGCGGTCAATGTCGAATCCGAGTTCGGTCCCGTGCCTAGGCCTCCCGCGGAACCGTCTTGCTGCGAGGCTCCGGGTGCGCCCGTCAGGGCGTCCGGAAGTCCTCTTCGGCCGCCATTCAACGGTCAGCTCAGAACTGGCACGGACCGGGGGAATCCGACTGTCTAATTAAAACAAAGCATTGCGATGGCCCCTGCGGGTGTTGACGCAATGTGATTTCTGCCCAGTGCTCTGAATGTCAACGTGAAGAAATTCAAGCAAGCGCGGGTAAACGGCGGGAGTAACTATGACTCTCTTATTTGCTGCTGGTCGGAATGCCGATGGGGAGCCCGCCCAAAATCCATGCCCGTATTGTGCACGGTCGTTTTCCACCGCCAATGGCCGCGGGTTGCATATACGGAGGGCGCATCCAGACGAGGCTAATAACGCAATAGACATCGAACGCATTCATGCCCGCTGGTCAGACGAGGAGACAGCCATGATGGCCAGGCTTGAGGCCGGTGCCATCCAGCAAGGGGGTGTAAGGTTTATGAACCAGTTTCTGGTTCCGCGCATGCCGGGTAGGACTCTGGAAGCAGTGAAAGGTAAGCGCAGAGATGCGACTTACAAAGCACTGGTCCAGAGATTTCTGCAGGCGCCGCAAATAAACCTCCCCGAACTGCGTGATGGTGATGCGCCTCGTCAGCCTGATCCTCAACGGGAAAACCCTCCCGAGCCCCCTGCTTTCGATGGGGCGATCAGGGGCGCTGTCGCCGACCTTGTCGGAGGGGTCGACTGGCAGCGCCTCGGGTTTCAGGGAGACCGTCTCTGTGACATCGCGAGACGGGCTTGCGATGGGGAGGATGTTTCGGGCCAGTTGCTGGGCTGGCTTCGGGATGTCTTCCCTGTCAAAAGGGTTAGTACCAGAGGGGATCAGAGCGACCTAAATGTCGACGGCGCATCGGTGAGCAGGCGCACGGCGAGGAGAAGGGAGTACGCTCGGGTGCAGGAGCTGTACCGGAAGGATCCCAAGGCGTGTTTGGCTCGAATCCTTGGTGATCGTCGAGAGGGGGCCAATCGGGCTCCCAATCGCGATCCCGCATTCATCGATTTTTGGCGAGGCGTCTTTTCGGAGGCGTCCGCTGAGGTCGAGGGATGGGCGGAGGAGGTCTCCGACCATGGAGAGCTGGCACGCCGGGTGTGGGACCCCATCTCTGTCGAGGAGGTGGGAAGGTCTCGGGTCCGGAATGGTGCAGCGCCGGGGCCCGACGGAATAGCGGTTTCCGTGTGGAACAAGCTTCCACCGGAGGCCGCTGCCCTTCTTTTCAATGTGCTGCTGTTGGGGAGATGTCTACCTGCAGAACTCACCCGCACGCGAACGGTCTTTATTCCAAAGACCGACGCACCGCGAACACCTGCAGACTATCGGCCGATTTCGATCGCGTCGGTAGTCGCACGGCACTTCCACCGTGTCCTATCCGCACGTGTTCAACGCATTCCCGACTTGTTCACAAAGTATCAAAGGGGCTTCTTAAGCGGCGTGGACGGGATCGCAGATAATCTCTCGGTCCTAGACACAATGCTGACGATGTCCCGGAGATGCTGCAAGCATTTGCACTTGGCCGCGTTAGACGTGTCAAAAGCATTTGACACTGTCTCTCACTTTGCCATAGTGCGTGCTTGCGAACAGGCCGGACTTCCACAACCATTTGTGGAGTATGTCCGGTCCATATATGGGAGTGCGGAGACCGTGTTGGAGGAGGGCGGGAGGAGGCACTTCGTGCAAGTGCGGCGTGGGGTGAGGCAGGGAGACCCACTCTCTCCTCTCCTCTTTAACCTGGTCTTGGACCGGGCTCTGAAGAGGCTGTCCACTGATGTGGGCTTTCGTCTAACGGATGCAACCAAAGTTACGGCACTCGCTTTTGCGGACGACGTCGTTCTGTGCGCGACCACCGCTAGAGGACTCCAGACCAATCTGGATGTTCTCGAAGCGGAGCTTCGCCTAGCCGGTCTCTTGTTGAACCCCAACAAGTGTCAGGCCTTATCCTTGGTGGCTTCCGGACGGGACCACAAAGTGAAGCTCGTGACAAAACCCACCTTTAGGGTGGGACAAAACACGATTCACCAAGTGGATGCGTCCAGTATTTGGAAGTACCTTGGGATCCAGTTTAGGGGTAGTGGGATGTGCGGATGCGGTTCGGAGGGCGTGGCTGCTGGGTTGAAGCGGATCACTTGTGCTCCGCTGAAGCCACAGCAGAGGATGCACCTGCTGCGAGTCTTCTTCTTGCCCAAGTTTTACCATGCTTGGACATTTGGGAGACTCAACGCTGGTGTACTGCGCCGTCTGGACGTTGTCGTCCGAACTTATGTTCGGACCTGGCTCCGCTTCCCCCACGATATACCGGTGGGATACTTTCACGCTCCTACGAAGTCCGGGGGGCTGGGAATCCCGCAGTTGTCACGATTCATCCCGTTCTTGCGATTAAAGCGGTTCGACCGGTTGGGGCGTTCCGCGGTTGACTATGTCCGAGAATGTGCATTTACGGACATCGCGGATCGAAAGATCCGATGGTGCCGTGAGCGCCTCTCGGGCATAGTGGACCAAGTCGCGGGTGGGCGGGACGCGCTTGATGCATATTGGACAGCGCAGCTTCATCAGTCGGTGGACGGAAGAGCACTAAGGGAGTCCGCTTCGGTGGCTTCCAGCACGCAGTGGCTCCGCTGCAGCACACGTGCAATTCCGGCCTCTGACTGGCTGCATTACACGGCTGTCCATATTGGCGCCCTACCATCGCGTGTTCGCACATCGCGTGGGAGGCGGGGCGGTCAGGATGTCTCTTGTCGGGGTGGATGTCTTCTGGACGAAACTCCGGCACACTGCATCCAGGTTTGCCACCGCACCCACGGGGGGCGGGTGTTGCGACACGACGCCATCGCCAAGCGCATTTCTGCCGACCTGATGGAACTTGGATGGATCGTAACGAGGGAGGTTTCCTTCCGGACGACTGCGGGTGTTTTCCGGCCGGACATGGTTGCGGTAAAGGAGGGTGTTACCGTGATCTTGGACGTGCAAATTGTTTCACCGGCCCCGACACTGGATGAGGCCCATCGGCGAAAGGTTGCCAAGTATCGGGACAGGGCTGACCTGGCCAGGTACTTGGTTGAGGCTGCGGTTGCTCGTGGGCGTGCGCCGCCTGCGAATATACGATTTGCCAGCGCGACCATCTCTTGGCGAGGCGTTTGGAGTGCTGAGTCGGTGGGGTCCCTGCGCGAGCTGGGGCTCTCCGCTCGGCACTTCAATCGCTATACAACGATGGCACTTTGCGGGTCATGGAGAAATTGGGTGCGGTTCAATGCGTCCACGGCCTCTCGGATGGGTCGTGGACGCGGCGACGCGAGTCCCCGGAGGCACGAAAATCAGCAGTAATGCTCCATTGGTTTTACCATCTGTGGGGGCTTCGGTCCCCACGGTTTCCCTCGGGTTTCCTATTGTTTTCCTAAACCCGACAAGGAGCCCTTTGGCCCCCTCCCTAACATCTATCCTTCATCCTCTTAGTCCATTCCGGCTAAAATGATGAAGACCGAGGAGTGTCACTCTCTTAGCGGGGTTAACCCGTCTAAGTGTAAATGTGACCTCGCCATTCGGGCTCTGATAGCCAAATGCCTCGTCATCTAATTAGTGACGCGCATGAATGGATTAACGAGATTCCCGCTGTCCCTACCCACTAGTCGGCTTCGTGCAATTGCCGGGTACGGATGTGTTTCTCGCGCGTAGGTGAAAAACATAACCTAAAAAATCGGTTTTGGCACGTTTTTCGTTGCTCCGCAGCAAGGGGGCACCTTTCTCGGGGCTCTGTGTCGTGGTCGGTTGTGCTGGTGAAATTTTCTGGACTTAGAAAAATTTTGCGTTTTTCGGGACTTAGAAAAATTTTTTCAGGTGGATTTCAGGTGATTCGAAAAAATCGTCTCAGGACATCGGGAATCGGTCCTGAGGGTTTGTTTAGTGTCCATTCGGAAAAATCTGTTATTGTTTAAAAAAATTTTTTTTTGGTTATTTTCTTTGGTTCAATTTTACTCTTGGGACTTAGAAAAATTCTTGGACTTAGAAAAATTGCAGGTTTCTCGTTTCGTTTATTTTCTAAGTCCCACTCGGGACTTAGAATAGTTTTAGTGATCTTGGTTGAATTTTACTCTTGGGACTTAGAAAAATTCTTGGACTTAGAAAATTTCAAAAGGTTTCTCGTTTCGCTTATTCTCTAAGTCCCACTCGGGACTTAGAATAATTTTGTTGAACGGGGTCAAAATTTTTTTGGAATCATAATGGGGACTAGAAGAAGTAGCGTGTCCAGTAAAAGGTCAAGGCTCGACGATGACAGTAATGAGGAATTTGACGAGGTGGAGCATGTCAAAGCGATTAAGGACGACCTTCTGAAGATCCTTTTTAATGAGGCAAACAAGTGTAACAAGGGCGCAATTGAACAGATTCTAAATAGGTTCGAGGACCTGGAACTGGTGACAATGCGTCTGATTAGAGATAACAGTTTCTTAGAGGGGAGGATTAAAGAAATGAAGAAGTATTCCACTACAGGAGAGGAAATAAGGAATCAAAAGGAGGGAGGACTGGTGGTGCCCGTAAGTAACAACGTGGTGAAAAGTTATGCTATAGTAGTGAAAGGAAAGGATGAGAACGCCTCAAAAATAAAGGAAAAATTGATGAAGGTTGAAACGGACGCCAAAATTCAGGCGGTAAAGCAATCAAGAGCAGGAGGGTTGGTTATTCAGACCACCAATGAAAAAGACTTGAATAAGATAAAGGACCAGATTAATAAACAGGAGCAGGGCTGGACGATTGAAGAAGCGAGGAGAAGAGACCCAACATTGTTGGTCTACGATGTCCCAGAGAAAATCGATAATGAAGAATTCGCTAAAGAAGTGTACAAAAAGAACGTGGCCGCGTTGATGGGAGAGGAGGAATTTATAAAGGAGTTTAGAGTGGTGAGTAAGAGAAACAGTGAAAAGGGTGAAAAAGGCAAAAAAGGGTTAGAAAATGGAAAGGAAAATATTATGATTGGTGCGTCACCACGTGTGTGCAAGTTACTGCTCCAACAGGGAAGGGTATATATAGGGTGGACAAGCTTAAAAATAAAGGAGTGGTATAGTGTTCTAAGATGTCATAAATGTTATGAATATGGCCATAGCTTACAGAACTGTAAGGCTAAGAATGTGGTGTGTAGAAGGTGCTGTGAAGAAGGACATCAGATTAGGGAATGCAAAAAAACCTTGGAAGTTTGCCGCAACTGCAAGCGGGCAGGTAGGGAATATGGACACTCGGTGCTGTCGGCTGGATGTCCTGAGTTTTCGGAGAGGCTCAGATTGGCTAAAGAGAAACAGCAGGTAAATGACGTCCTTAATGGTTAGATGGTGTCAGGTTAATTGTGGTAGGGGTGAAAGGGCAATGAATGATCTGAGCGTGTATATGGTAGAGGAGAAAGTGAGTGTGTGCCTGATACAGGAACCGTATGAATGGAAGCAGAATGTAAGGGGGATGCCACTTCATTTCAGAGTGATATCCAGTAAGAAAGCGGCGATCGTAGTGAATGATGAAAGTATAGAAGTGATGGAGGTTGGAGAATTTAGAAGGGAGTGGGCTGTATGTGCTTGGTTGAAAGGTGACTTTGGTGAATGTGTGGTATGTTCGCTTTATTGTGTGTATGGTGAGGGAATGGAGGACAAGGCTGCGTACCTAGAGGAGCTTTGGCGTAAATTCGGTAGACTAAAGATGCTGGTAGGGCTTGATGCCAATGCGGTGTCCCCCCTGTGGCACAGCAAATGGGAAGGATGGAGGGAGGATGAAAGGGTCGTTCGTGGAAGGGTACTGGAGGAGGTTATTTTGAGGGAGGGGATTGCTGTCCTAAATTCTCCCAGTGATGAATACACTTACTCCGGTCCAGGGGGACAGAGTGATATTGACGTCACGCTGTGTACTGATGGGTTTTTGGGACTGGTACGCAAATGGTGTGTGAGAGATGAGGTTAGTTGTAGCGACCATAACTTAATCGAATTGGAGTTGGGATACCATATTGATCGGGATTGTGGGCCTCCTCCTGGAGGATGGGTGGTATGCGAGGGCGACTGGCCGAAATTTGACGCATGTTTTCTCGATGAGGTGTTTTGCGTAGAGAGAGAGTTTGCCCTTCTTGATGCTGAGGGTATGGTTGAGCTAATGACTAAAATGGTGCGGCGCGCAGGTGACAGGTCCTTTAAAGTGAATCGGGGACACTCAAATAGACGGGTACGGTGGTGGAACGAGAGGCTGGGGGATCTTCGGGCTAGATGCAGACGTTCGAGGAGGGTTTATCAGCGCCTTCGGAGGCATAATGCAGAGGGGCAGGACGCGGCCAGGGCACGGTACATTGAGGAATGGAATGAATACAAAAACGAGATAAGGAAGGCCAAAGAGGAGGACTGGAGAAGGTTTGTGGACAGGGTAGGAAATGTGGACCCATGGGGTGGGGTTTATAAAATTATTAGGGGTAGGAAGGGTAGAATCTGTATGGGAGCTGTTAGGAAAGATAATGGGGAAATGACGGTTGGGTGGGAGGATACGGCAAGTGCTTTGTTGAATGAATTCTTTCCCCCAGACGAAAAGGTAAGGGATGAGGTGAGACTGGTGGGGGGGGCGAGAATGGAACCGGTAACCGAGGAAGAGGTTGAGGTTGCGGTCAAAAGAATTAATGGTAAGAAGGCCCCGGGATTAGATGGAATAAAAGGTGACATTGTTAAGCGTGTCTGGGCTTTAAGGCCGGATCTGATGCATCGTATGTATGAGCAGTGTGTGTTGGAGGG
>NW_026986636.1:235000-257500 GCF_031307605.1 Tribolium castaneum | reverse complement strand
CAAATTAATATATGTTATAGTAGGGAAGCTTAGGATCAATTTAAAATTATTTTCAGAATTTTTTCTCATTTTCTACCCCAAAAAATAGAGGGGTAAATTCGGACAAAATTTTGAAAATCTTTAGTTACCTTCGGATCGAGTTCGTTTTTTGTACATGGGTACCCTTTATGGTCCTGATTATGCTCCAGCAATCAAATTTGACATACTCAAATAAAGGGGGTAGTGGAGAATTAAAATGTCAAAATTCAAAAAAATTAAAAATCAAGCAAATTAATATATGTTATAGTAAGGAAGCTCAGGATCAATTTAAAATTATTTTCAGAATTTTTTCTCATTTCCTACCCCAAAAAATAGAGGGGTAAATTTGGACAAAAATTTGAAAATCTTTATTTACATTCGGATTGAAGTCGTTTTTTGTATATGGGTACCCCCTATGATCCTGATTATGCTCCAGCAATCAAGTTTGACATATTCAAATAAAGGGGGTAGTGGGGAATTAAAATGTCAAAATTCAAAAAAATAAAAAATCAACCAAATTAATATATGTTATAGTAGAAAAACTCAGGATCAATTTAAAATTATTTTCAAAATTTTATCTCATTTCCTACCCCAAAACTTATAGGGGTAAATTTGGCCAAAAATTTGAAAATCTTTATTTACATTCGGATCGAGTTTGTTTTTTGTACATGGGTAACCTCTATGGTCCTGATTGTGCTCCAGCAATCAAATTTGACATACTCAAATAAAGGGGGTAGTGGGGAATTAAAATGTCAAAATTCAAAAAAATTAAAAATTAACCAAATTAATATATGTTATAGTAGGGAAGCTCAGAATCAATTTAAAATTAGTTTCAGAATTTTATCTCATCTCCTACCCCAAAAACACCGGGGGTAAATTTGGCTAAAAATTTGAAAATCTTTATTTATGTTTGGATCAATGTCGTTTTTTGCATATGGGTACCCTCTATTGTCCTGATTATGCTCCATTAATCAGAGTTGACATATTTAAATTAGGGGGGTAGTGGGAAATTAAAATGTCAAAATTTAAAAAAATTAAAAATTAACCAAATTAATATATGTTATAGTAGGGAAGCTCAGGATCAATTTAAAATTATTTTCAGAATTTTATCTCATTTCCTACCCCAAAACTTATAGGGGTAAATTTAGCCAAAAATTTGAAAATCTTTATTTACATTCCGATCGAGTTCGTTTTTTGTACATGGGTACCCTCTATGGTCCTGATTATGCTCCAGCAATCAAATTTGACATATTCAAATAAAGGGGGTAGTGGGGAATTAAAATGTCAAAATTCAAAAAAATTAAAAATCAACCAAATTAATATATGTTATAGTAGGGAAGCTCAGGATCAATTTAAAATTATTTTCAGAATTTTTTTTCATTTCCTACCCCAAAACTTATAGGGCTAAATTTGTCCAAAAATTTGAAAATCTTTATTTACATTCGGATTGAAGTCGTTATTTGTATATGGGTACCCCCTATGATCCTGATTTTGCTCCAGCAATCAAATTTGACATATTCAAATAAAGGGGGTAGTGGGGAATTAAAATGTCAAAATTCAAAAAAATTAAAAATCAACCAAATTAATATATGTTATAGTAGGGAAGCTCAGGATCAATTTAAAATTATTTTCAGAATTTTTTCTCATTTCCTACCCCAAAACTTATAGGGGTAAATTTGGCCAAAAATTTGAAAATCTTTATTTACCTTCGGATCGAGTTCGTTTTTTGTACATGGGTACCCTTTATGGTCCTGATTATGCTCCAGCAATCAAATTTGACATATTCAAATAAAGGGGGTAGTGGGGAATTAAAATGTCAAAATTCAAAAAAATTAAAAATCAACCAAATTAATATATGTTATAGTCGGGAAGCTCAGGATTAATTTAAAATTATTTTCAGAATTTTTTCTCATTTCCTACCCCAAAACTTATAGGGGTAAATTTGTCCAAAAATTTGAAAATCTTTATTTACATTCCGATTGAAGTCGTTATTTGTATATGGGTACCCCCTATAATCCTGATTATGCTCCAGCAATCAAATTTGACATATTCAAATAAAGGGGGTAGTGGGGAATTAAAATGTCAAAATTCAAAAAAATTAAAAATTAACCAAATTAATATATGTTATAGTAAGAAAGCTCAGGATCAATTTAAAATTAGTTTCAGAATTTTTTCTCATTTCCTACCCCAAAACTTATAGGGGTAAATTTGGCCAAAAATTTTAAAATCTTCAGTTACCTTCGGATCGAGTTCGTTTTTTGTACATGGGTACCCTTTATGGTCCTGATTATGCTCCAGCAATCAAATTTGACATATTCAAATAAAGGGGGTAGTGGGGAATTAAAATGTCAAAAATCAAAAAAATTAAAAATCAACCAAATTAATATATGTTATAGTAGGGAAGCTTAGGATCAATTTAAAATTATTTTCAGAGTTTTTTCTCATTTTCTACCCCAAAAAATAGAGGGGTAAATTCGGACAAAATTTTGAAAATTTTTAGTTACCTTCGGATCGAGTTCGTTTTTTGTACATGGGTACCCTTTATGGCCCTGATCATAATCCCTGATATGCTGGAGCATACTCCAGCAATCAAATTTGACATACTCAAATAAAGGGGGTAGTGGAGAATTAAAATGTCAAAATTCAAAAAAATTAAAAATCAAGCAAATTAATATATGTTATAGTAGGGAAGCTCAGGATCAATTTAAAATTATTTTCAGAATTTTTTCTCATTTCCTACCCCAAAAAATAGAGGGGTAAATTTGGACAAAAATTTGAAAATCTTTATTTACATTTGGATTGAAGTCGTTTTTTGTATATGGGTACCCCCTATGATCCTGATTATGCTCCAGCAATCAAATTTGACATATTCAAATAAAGGGGGTAGTGGGGAATTAAAATGTCAAAATTCAAAAAAATAAAAAATCAACCAAATTAATATATGTTATAGTAGAAAAGCTCAGGATCAATTTAAAATTATTTTCAAAATTTTATCTCATTTCCTACCCCAAAACTTATAGGGGTAAATTTGGCCAAAAATTTGAAAATCTTTATTTACATTCGGATCGAGTTTGTTTTTTGTACATGGGTAAACTCTATGGTCCTGATTGTGCTCCAGCAATCAAATTTGACATACTCAAATAAAGGGGGTAGTGGGGAATTAAAATGTCAAAATTCAAAAAAATTAAAAATTAACCAAATTAATATATGTTATAGTAGGGAAGCTCAGAATCAATTTAAAATTAGTTTCAGAATTTTATCTCATCTCCTACCCCAAAAACACCGGGGGTAAATTTGGCTAAAAATTTGAAAATCTTTATTTATGTTTGGATCAATGTCGTTTTTTGCATATGGGTACCCTCTATTGTCCTGATTATGCTCCATTAATCAGAGTTGACATATTTAAATTAGGGGGGTAGTGGGAAATTAAAATGTCAAAATTTAAAAAATTTAAAAATCAACCAAATTAATATATGTTATAGTAGGGAAGCTCAGGATCAATCTAAAATTAGTTTCAGAATTTTATCTCATCTCCTACCCCAAAAACACCGGGGGTAAATTTGGCTAAAAATTTGAAAATCTTTATTTATGTTCGGATCGATGTCGTTTTTTGCATATGGGTACCCTCTATTGTCCTGATTATGCTCCATTAATCAGAGTTCACATATTTAAATTAGGGGGGTAGTGGGAAATTAAAATGTCAAAATTCAAAAAATTTAAAAATCTATTAAATGACCATATGGTATAGTAGGGAAACTCAGGATTAATTTAAAATTATTTTCAAAATTTTATCTCATTTCCTACCCCAAAAAAACCGGGGGTAAATTTGGCCAAAATTTTGAAAATCTTTATTTATCTTTCAATCGATGTCATTTTTTGCATGCGGGTATCCCCTATAGTCCTGAATATGCTCCACCAATCATAGTTGACATATTCAAATTAGGGGGGTAGTGGGAAATTAATATGTCAAAATTCAAAAAATTTAAAAATCCACCTAATTAATATATGTTATAGTACGGAAGCTCAGGATCAATCTAAAATTAGTTTCAATTTTAAAAATTGATCAAATTAATATATGTTATAGTAGGAAAGCTCAGGATCAATTTAAATATAGTATCAAAATTTCATCCCATTTCCTACTTCAAAAAGACAGGAGGCAAATTTGGCCAAAAGTTTGAAAATCTATGTTTATATTCGGATCGAAGTCGTTTTTTGCAAATGGGTAGCCCCTATAGTCGTGATTACGCTCTAATAATCAGAGTTGACATATTCAGATTAGGGAGGTAGTGGGGGATCGATCGGATCGATGTCGTTTTTTGCACAGAGGCACTCCTTTATCGATAAAATACTAAATATTAAAAACAAAACGCATATGTGATCGAAGACAGGCTACGAAATAGAAATAGAAATTGGTACGCTTTCGAGGTCGGTGCGCATCCGAGTTCGGTACTCATCCGAGGTCAGGTAGCGTTTCTGGTTCACCCGCTAATAGGGAACGTGAGCTGGGTTTAGACCGTCGTGAGACAGGTTAGTTTTACCCTACTGATGACTCGTCGTTGCGATAGTAATCCTGCTCAGTACGAGAGGAACCGCAGGTTCGGACATTTGGTTCACGCACTCGCTCGAGCGGGCGGTGGTGCGAAGCTACCATCCGTGGGATTATGCCTGAACGCCTCTAAGGCCGTATCCTTTCTAGTCAAAGGTGGCAACGATACCTTTAGGAGTTTCGAGAGTCGACAGGCTCAAAACAATGTGACTTTACTAGGCGTTTAACGCTTGCGTACGAACGTCGCACGAGCCCTATTTGCCGTGTGAAGCCACCGATCGGCGGCGGGATCGATCCTTGCCACGTCCGACCAGGCTTCTAGACGGTCAATTATGGGTACATTGTTGTTCGACGTCGAAACTCGGAATTGTCTGTAGACGACTTACGTACCTGGCAGGGTGTTGTACTCGGTAGAGCAGTTTCCACGCTGCGATCTGTTGAGACTCAGCCCTCAGCTTGGGGATTCGTCTTGTCGGCGAGACGAGACCCCGTCAACGTTTAGAAAGCTGAGTGGATAAAAAATATACCCAGCCAGGTACACATTGTTTATATAAAAATTTCTAGTATGCAATGCAACTTGAGCTAATAACCAACATGAACTTACTCCATTTTATTATTACATACGTACCTGGTAAGGTGTTGTATTCGGTAGAGCTGTTTCTACGCTGCGATCTGTTGATACTCAGCTTGGAGATTCGTCTTGTCGGTGAGACGAGACTCCGTCAACGTTTAGAAAGCTGAGAAGATCAAAAAATACACACAGCCAGGTACACATTGTTTATATAAAAATTTCTAGTATGCAATGCAACTTGGGCTAATAACCAACATGAACTTACTCTATTTTATTATTACATACGTACCTGGCAAGGTGTTGTATTCGGTAGAGCTGTTTCTACGCTGCGATCTGTTGATACTCAGCTTGGAGATTCGTCTTGTCGGTGAGACGAGACTCCGTCAACGTTTAAAAAGCTGAGTGGATAGCAAAATACACACACAGCCAGGTACACATTGTTTATATAAAAATTTCTAGTATGCAATGCAACTTGGGCTAACCAACATGAACTTACTCTATTTTATCATTACAAATAAATTTACCTCTCTAAAAACTCTCACTCTTCTCACCACAATTTAATACACTTTAGTAGTGTACAGCCTTATTTCTCTCTCTCAAGTAACAAAAAGACGATGGTGTGGTTGGTGATAGTGATAGAAACCAATTAGTCTTAAAGAGTAAGAGTAATAGAGTAAGAGATGAATAATACAAGAAAGAGGAAAGAGGAAAGAAAGAGAAAGAAAAGAGAAAGAAGACAGAGAGAGAGAGAAAAAGAAAGAAAAAAATTAAAAGGAAGAAGATAGATGATAGAGAGAGAGAGAGAGAGAGAGAGAGAGAGAGAGAGAGGAAGAGTAGAAGAAAGCCAGCAAATTATTCGAACGACATACTTCGTTCTACGGACTTAGCACATAGCTCTCGCCTAGCACATAGCTCTCGCCTAGCACATAGCTCTCGCCTAGCACATAGCGCTCGCCTTGCACCATTCACTGCTTAATAACTACTGCATATAATAAGTCACGATTGCTCATGTGGTAAAATAGTGATGACACAATCATTTTGTTTAAAGGTATGCAACCAACAATACACGAAACGCGCGCTAAAGTTGCCTAAAACCACGAAGTACTACGTATACTTTAATTGTAACGCAACTCGTTTCACAGTAAACGTGTATGAAAATTGCCTATATTCAAGAAGTACTACATTTGTTTAAATATTGTATTAGTGTTACGAAGTACGACGTTTAAATATTATGAATTATTTTTAGTTGTATATAAAATCATAGCTATTTTTGTAAATTAATAATGCAACCCGCAATACACCAAATGTGTATTAATATTGCCTAACTTGTACGAAGTACAACGTTCATTTAAGTGCATTAAGTATGGTGCTCTGTGCGATGAAATACGACGTTCATGTGACCATAAAGTAACAAACGAAGTACGGCGCTCACAAATGCAGCGCTCAAAATTATTGTTTCATTGCACGACGTTTGCTTTGTTTCTGACTGCGACAAAATGCAGCGTTCATTTGATTTTGTACATAGTACAGACAAAGTACGACGTTTACGAAGTACGGCACTCAAGATCGTGATTTTCTTGTACGACGTTTATTTGCACGTGCTGCCGATTGCGACGAAGTACAGCGTTCAATTGACTTTGTACATAGTACAGACGAAGTACGACGTTTGCGAAGTACGGCACTCAAAATCATGATTTTCTTGTTCGACGTTTATTTGCACTTGCTGTCGACTGCGACGAAGTTTAGCGTTCATTTGACTTTGTACATAGTACAGACGAAGTACGACGTTTGCGAAGTACGGCACTCAAAATCGTGATTTTCTTGTACGACGTTTATTTGCATGTGCTGCCGACTGCGACGGAGTACAGCGTTCAATTGACTTTGTACATAGTACAGACGAAGTACGACGTTTGCGAAGTACGGCACTCAAAATTGTGATTTTCTTGTACGACGTTTATTTGCACGTGCTGCCGACTGCGACGAAGTACAGCGTTTAATTGACTTTGTACATAGTACAGACGAAGTACGACGTTTGCGAAGTACGGCACTCAAAATCGTGATTTTCTTGTAAGACGTTTATTTGCAGTTGCTTCCGACTGCGACGAAGTTTAGCGTTCAATTGACTTTGTACATGGTACAGACGAAGTACGACGTTTGCGAAGTACGGCACTCAAAATCATTATTTTCTTGTACGACGTTTATTTGCACTTGCTGCCGACTGCGACGAATAACAGCGTTCAATTGACTTTGTACATAGTACAGACGAAGTACGACGTTTGCAAAGTACGGCACTCAAAATCACGATTTTCTTGTAAGACGATTATTTGCAGTTGCTTCCGACTGCGACGAAATGCAGCGTTCATAGTACAAACGAAGTACGACGTTCACAAAGTAATGAAGTAAAACGTAAACATTAAATAATAATAATGCAACCCACAATACATTAATTGTGTATCAAAATTGCATAACTTTTACGAAGTACAACGTTCAAAAATATTAAAGAATTTTATTTCTGTGGTATATAATAAAAAACCAGCAAATTTTTTTGCAAATTACGTATCTGTAAATAAATGTAAACATTTAGCAACTAATCAAAATTGTTTTTTTGCTTAGATATTAAAGTAAAACATAAAAATATATTAAATTTATAGAATGCAACCCGCAGCACACTAGATGTGCATTAATATTGCATAACCTTTACGAAGTACGACGTCCAAAAATATTAAATTTTTTTTATATTGAGGCAAAAAGTGAGAAGACATAAATTAATAATAGTGCAACCTGCAATACACTGAATATGTACTGATGTTGCATAACCTTCACGAAGTACTACGTTTAAATATAAATTAATATTATTGCGACCCGCAATACACTAAATTTGTATTAATATTGCATAACCTACACGAAGTACGACGTTCAAGAATATTAAAGAATTTTATTTCTGTGGTATATAATAAAAAAAACAGCAAATTTTTTTGCAAATTACGTATCTCTAAATAAATGTAAACATTTAGCAACTAATCAAAATTGTTTTTTTGCCTAGACATTAAAGTAAATCATAAAAATACATTAAATTTATAAAATGCAACCCGCAGCACAACAGATGTGCATCAATATTGCATAACTTTTACGAAGTACGACGTCCAAAAATATTACATTATTTTTATATTAAGGTAAAAAGTGAGAAAACATAAATTAATAATAATGCAACCTGCAATACACTTAATATGTACTGATGTTGCATAACCTTCACGAAGTACTACGTTCAAGTATAAATTAATATTATTGCGACCCGCAATACACTAAATTTGTATCAATATTGCATAACTTACACGAAGTACAACGTTCAAAAATATTAAATATTTTATTTGTAGTTTGCATATAATAAAAAAAAACAAATTTTTATGTAAATTACGTATCTGTAAATAAACGTACACATTTAACAATTAAATAAACTTAGTATTTTGGCCTAGATATTAAATTAAAACATAAAAATGCATAATATTTATTAAAATGCAACTTGCAATACACCAAATGTGTATGAATATTGCATAACCTTTGCGAAGTACGACGTTCACGAAGTACGTCGTTTACGAAGTGCGACGTTCACGAAGTACGTCGTTTACGAAGTGCGACGTTCACGAAGTGCGACGTTCACGAAGTACGTCGTTTACGAAGTGCGACGTTCGCGAAGTACGACGTCTACACATTAGGGCACTCAAAATTATTGTTAGGTTGTACGACATTCAGACGTTCCAACTGCGACTAACTACAGCATTCATTTGACTTTGCACATACGACGAACGAAGTACGACGTTTACGAAGTACGGCGCTTAGAATAATTTTGTTTTTATTAATTAATAATTTTTTTTTAAACAAACGTTTTTATAATTAAATTTTATAATGGTTTAAATATAAAATATGACTTTTTAATATTATCAATATTTAAAATATTTTCTCCCCTTTGTGTGTATGCCTTATAGTTATAGAGCTGTGCGCTTCGGTAGACGTCGCCTGTGGAGCTATGTCAGTGGAGCGGTGCGCATATCCAATACCGAGCGGCTGCCTCGATCGGTGTCGCGCTGGTATATGTATGGTAGTGGTGTGTGTCGATGCGTTGAGTGAGGCGATATGAACGGTGTAACGGTTTAGTCGAAGTTTATCATAAATGACGACGACAAAACGACCGATTATGTATACGTTCTGCATTTGCTTCCAATTTATCGACGTTTATCGCACATTTCCGCTATCGAATTCGAATAGGGCTTTGCTTGCGAGATTGCTTTATTTTGTGATTTTGTGGCTCGCCCAGTTCCCCACAGCGAGATTGCGGATGCGGCAAAACGTATTCTCTTACGTTGGCGGTCCTTATGCAATCAAACTTTGTTGAACTAACAAATGTTTGTGATTTAAACAAACAAAAATAATAAATGCGTCAACTCTCTAATATCCGAGCGAGAATATTTATATAATATTCGTAACGTTTATGGATTCGAAAGAATTTCATAAATTCACGTCGCATTCAATCTTGCGAAGAGTGAAGAGAATGTTTGAACTTTTAAATCGGCAAAGGTAAAAAATAATATTATAAATATTATTATTATGCCTTTATTGACCGATATATGTGTTGTGGTGTTTAACGACTATATCGTACGAAGAAAAGAAGAAATAGCGTGGCGTTACTTTCTTATATGTTAGATTGTTTCGCACAAACGCGCATATTCTTCATCTTTATAAACGATGATGATGAGTATTTTATTCTCTCGTCTGTCTCAAAAAACACAAAAACACAGTTCCCTGGTTGATCCTGCCAGTAGTCATATGCTTGTCTCAAAGATTAAGCCATGCATGTCTCAGTACAAGCCAAATTAAGGTGAAACCGCGAAAGGCTCATTAAATCAGTTATGGTTCCTTAGATCGTACCCACATTTACTTGGATAACTGTGGTAATTCTAGAGCTAATACATGCAAACAGAGCTCCGACCGGAGACGGAAGGAGCGCTTTTATTAGATCAAAACCAATCGGTGGCGGTTTCGCCGTCATCGTACAACTTGGTGAATCTGAATAACTTTACGCTGATCGCACGGTCTCGCACCGGCGACGCATCTTTCAAATGTCTGCCTTATCAACTGTCGATGGTAGGTTCTGCGCCTACCATGGTTGTAACGGGTAACGGGGAATCAGGGTTCGATTCCGGAGAGGGAGCCTGAGAAACGGCTACCACATCCAAGGAAGGCAGCAGGCGCGCAAATTACCCACTCCCGGCACGGGGAGGTAGTGACGAAAAATAACGATACGGGACTCATCCGAGGCCCCGTAATCGGAATGAGTACACTCTAAACCCTTTAACGAGGATCAATTGGAGGGCAAGTCTGGTGCCAGCAGCCGCGGTAATTCCAGCTCCAATAGCGTATATTAAAGTTGTTGCGGTTAAAAAGCTCGTAGTCGAATTTGTGTCCCGCGCCGCCGGTTCATCGTTCGCGGTGTTAACTGGCGTTTCGCGGGACGTCCTGCCGGTGGGCTTAGCTCGAGAGGGCGGCCCAACTCAATCCCGCCGCGGTGCTCTTCATTGAGTGTCGAGGTGGGCCGGCACGTTTACTTTGAACAAATTAGAGTGCTTAAAGCAGGCTAAAACTTCGCCTGAATACTGTGTGCATGGAATAATGGAATAGGACCTCGGTTCTATTTTGTTGGTTTTCGGAACCCCGAGGTAATGATTAATAGGAACGGATGGGGGCATTCGTATTGCGACGTTAGAGGTGAAATTCTTGGATCGTCGCAAGACGGACAGAAGCGAAAGCATTTGCCAAAAACGCTTTCATTGATCAAGAACGAAAGTTAGAGGTTCGAAGGCGATCAGATACCGCCCTAGTTCTAACCATAAACGATGCCAGCTAGCGATCCGCCGACGTTCCTCCGATGACTCGGCGGGCAGCTTCCGGGAAACCAAAGCTTTTGGGTTCCGGGGGAAGTATGGTTGCAAAGCTGAAACTTAAAGGAATTGACGGAAGGGCACCACCAGGAGTGGAGCCTGCGGCTTAATTTGACTCAACACGGGAAACCTCACCAGGCCCGGACACCGGAAGGATTGACAGATTGAGAGCTCTTTCTTGATTCGGTGGGTGGTGGTGCATGGCCGTTCTTAGTTGGTGGAGCGATTTGTCTGGTTAATTCCGATAACGAACGAGACTCTAGCCTGCTAAATAGGCGTATTTCGACATCCCAAATACCCGCTGGAGCCGGGTTCGCCCGGTCTCTATGTGCGGTTTTTACTGTCGGCGTACAAACAATTCTTCTTAGAGGGACAGGCGGCTTCTAGCCGCACGAGATTGAGCAATAACAGGTCTGTGATGCCCTTAGATGTTCTGGGCCGCACGCGCGCTACACTGAAGGAATCAAAAAAAAAAAAAAAAAAGGTGCCCGAGGGCACGTTTATTTAAGAATCAGCCGCCAAATTGGGCGGAAAGTCGGATACAAAATTTGAAGTCTATTTACAATATTTTCATTAATTATACTAAGTTAACGAAATGTATTTCCAGCTTTTCTATCGTCAAAGTATGCCGTCTCCTAAATTGAAGATGAACAATATTGAAAGGATAATTTATCAAAGCTTTCCCAAACCTTGCTTTTCGGTTTTGAAGTTGAACAAAAATGGTGAAATTAAATGTGACAAGAAAAGTCCAGTGTAGGAAAAGTTTGAGAAATTTTACAATTTTTAGGCTGACGGGGGCAAGTAAGAATTTTTGTAGAAATAAAAACTTAAAACTAACTTAAGTTAACCTAACTAACCTAGTCTAACAATCACACTAAAGGTGAGTGAAGTGAGAGTGTTTTGCGTGTATGCTTGTGTGATTGTGCGTGTGTGTTTGTGTATATGGGTGTGTGATTGTGCGGGAGAAAGTGTGTGTGTGTGTGCATTTATTGTGATTTGTGGGTGCGTGTGTAGGCTTGTGCAAACCCATGTTATGACGTGCATAAATGTGTATGTGCAAGCATGTGTGTGTGTATGCAAGTTTTGTGTATAGTGCAGGTGTGAAATTGCGTAACATGTAAGTGTGTGTGTGTTTTGTGTTTGTGTAAATTATGTATGTACAACTATTTACATTGTAGTTAATTAAATGTCAATCCGGGAAGTCATAATCGAGTGGTCAAATCCGGGTGATTTCCCAATCCGTTTTGTGCGTCTGCGAACAGGTGGTGCTCCAAAATCTAGTGGATTGAGTCATCCTAACCTAACATTACATGCTAACCTAACTAACTTATTCTAAAGTCAAATCCGGGGGAGTCAAATCCAGGGAAAGTGCACTAAACACTTCGTCATCGTCAATGTAAGGGACCTGTGTAAGGTCAGGGGGCCAAATTCCGGTAATTTCCCTAATCCGATTTTGAGCGTCCGTAAACATAGGGCACTCTAAAATCCGGTGGATTGGGTCATCGTCACATTCGGGGCAATTGTCACACTTCGCGTTTTCACTTTTTCCAAGTCTGGTTTGGTGGATTCCAAAATTCCCATGTCCTGTGAGAACTTGAGACTTGTGATGCGAAAACGTGATTGGGGGGCCTTCAAGTCGGTGAAAAACGTCCGGAAAAAATTCAAACGAAACTCGTCCTTTCGTCGATGTTTCCCATCGGCTTTGCCAACAGTCAAGGGCACGAAGTCGGGCATATTCTTTGCAGTGGGCCACGGAGTCGAAGGTCTGCGGTGTAATTACCTCATCGAAGAGTAAAGCACTCCGCCCATGTTTTATCTCGCTGATGCAATTTCGGACCTGAATTTCAATGTCTATGGGAAGGTTTCCAGCCAGGACAGCGGCGGCTTCTTTTGACACGGATGCGTAGCACTTTGCAAGAATACGGTTGAAGGGGGCTTGTGCAGACAGATATTGCCGGTTGTTCTTCACAACATGAAGTCTGTCTGACCAGATTCGGCTACCGTAGGTGATAATCGGAACAATTGCACCGTGATAAATCACGCGGAGTGATTCATCGCATGTTTGTCCAAATTTCCTTGAAGCAAGAGTTCGAAGACTCATTGAGATTTGCCGGACTTTCTTCGCTGCGTAGCTTGCATGGCTTTCGAAATGCAATTTGGAATCGAGAAGAATGCCAAGGTACTTCTGCGTTTTAACAAGCGAGATTTTCTTTCCGTAAATCCGAATGTCGAGGTCCCGGTGGTGGGCTCTCGGAGGACATTTATGTATCATAAATGTTGTCTTCGTTTCTGAAACTGTCAATTTATTACGAGTAGCCCAATCTGTAATTTTGTTTGTTACCTGATTTAATCTTGTCTTAAGTTGTGATCGAAGATCTGATTTCACAATAACAGCAAGATCGTCGGCGTATGCGATTGGAGTTGCAAAATCCGACCATTCTGAGTTCAAAAGAGTGTCCATAGTCAGGTTCCATAGTGTGGGGCCCAGAACAGATCCCTGAGGGCATCCTTTGGTGCAGAATTTTCGAACTGAGACGTCTCCCTGCGTAAATTCCACGACTCGGTCTGTGAGATAGCTCTTGATCATCGCTGTTAGTTTCGAAGTCACTCCTCGATTTCGAAGTGTTTTTATCAGAGAGGGCCACCATAAGTTATCAAAAGCGCCTTTGATATCAAAGAAGATCGTCGCCACATACTTGGCCTCGGAGTCCCGAATTGTTGAGACAAGTAAGTGCAGTGCATCACTTGTCGAACGTCCCTTGACAAATCCGAATTGGCGTTGAGAATGCAACGGCGACAGTTCTTCTTCCAACTTTCTCCTTATGGTTTTCTCAAGAATTTTGCCATGCTCCGGAAGCAGTGTTATCGGCCGGTAATTCTTGATATTTGAGTGGCTCGCTTTCGGGTCCTTAAGCAGAATTACAAGGTTGCCCTTTTTCCAGGTGGTCGGAAAGTAGTTTAGGGTCCAACAAGCATTGTATATTCTGGTCATTATCGGCGTAATTTTGGGGTGTAATCTTTTTAAGATCTTTCCTTTCAGGTTGTCAAGACCAGGGGCCTTTTTGTTTTGTATTTGAGAGACGAGCTGGTCGACTTCCGCCTCGGTAATCACAACGTCACTTCCCACTTCCGCTGTGGTAGCTCGGTAATCCCCTTGAGTGATTCGTTGCTCCTCGGTGTTGATGTCGGGGTCGTCATCAGGAAGCAGATTTGCGACGAGAAATTCCATGGTTGAACGAAAATCCCTGGTTATGTTTTCATCATCGGTTTGAAAAGATTGCAAAATTCCACGAGTTTTGAATTTTTCAGAGGCCAATTTGTAGATAACTCCCCAGGGATTCCGCGCCAGGTCATTTTCAGCAAATTCCAGCCAGCTTTGTCGTCTCCGTTTCTCGACTTTCTCTTTGAAAGTTTGTTTAGCCTTTGTCATTTCGTCGAAAAGGTGGTCAGAATATTCACGGAATCTGTTGCGATAAAATAGAGATTTTTTCGCAAGGTAGATTTTTCGAAATCTGTCCAATTCTTCATTCCACCAGTCGGGCCTACCCACAAAATTTTTCCGCTTTTTCCCGTGTCGTATAAATATAGCTTTAAGTCCGCTATATAGTTGATTGGTCGCGCTTTCAATTTCCCGAATGGAATCAATCGTCGAAAAACGTTCTTCCAGGCGGCTCAAGAGGGCGTCGACCTGCGGTTGCAGAATTTCTTCTTTAACCGAGTCCAAGTCCAATCTGAAAGTCAAAGAAGGTGTAGTATGGTCTGCATGTGAAAGATGTTTATTAATTTTAAAGCTTATTACATTATGATCAGATGTGGTTACATTTTCAACTTTCCAATTTGCTACTTCAATGAGAGGATTGTTTGAGATAATTGTCAGATCAATATTTGATTTGCCATTAATTGTCTGGAAAGTCGGGATATTGTTCGGTTGATTAGCTAAATTTAAGTTATAATTTACTAAAAATTCCTCAATAATGTGCGACTTTCTATCATTAATATGATCAAACCATAGTTGTGACCTCGAATTAAAATCTCCGCAGATAAGGACTCTACTACCTGCTACAAATTCCATCACTTTGTGCAGGTGTTCAAAAATTGGCAACGGATTTTCGCTTGGCGGCAGGTAGATGCTCAAACAAAAGATTAGTACATTATTTACCGAAATAGAAAGTAATGTTAAGAATTTATTTGAAAGTTGAGGGTAAAATAAGGGATTTAAACTTGGGTCAAAACACAAAATTGCCGTTTGGAATTTTGGATCGTTAGTTGCAAAGCAGCTAATTGCGGTCGAGATTCCTGACAATCTGTAATTTTGCCCGTATTTGACCCTATGCGGCTCTTGTAAAAATGCCAATTGGAAATTATTATCAAGTGCATATTTAACTAATTCTGCCGTTGCCAATTTCGCGCCATTGCAGTTTAGCTGAATTATATTAATTGTGTTATCCATCAAAGTCGATGTTTTTTAGGGCCTCTTGCATCCGGTGTTTGTAAATGGGACAAATGGTTGACCCTGCTGGATGATTAAGTTCTTGTTGGCCGGCTCTTTCACAATTACTGCATTTGTGTTTGTCCTCATTATTTTTGAAATTACAAGAAATTGACTCATGATCATTGCTGGCACAGTAACCACACTGTTTTTCAGAGTTGCAAAATTTTGAGACGTGCCCAAATTTCTGACATTTAAAGCATCTTGTTATTCTCAGGTAATCTCTAACATGCAGGGATTTCCAGCTTACGAACAATTTGCTACCTGATGCGATAAAGTAATTCCGCGCAGCGGGATGAATTTCAATAACCCAATGGTTTGTTTTTCCCTCTTTATTCCCTGCTTTGAAAGCCGATTTTACAAATTGTTTTGGAATATTTCCCGGTAAATCTGGTTGCTTTTGAATTTCCTTAATTAGCTCGTCGGCCACCATTTCTTTCGGGACATCAAAAACTTGAATTTTTGGCCACACTTTATTAATTCTTTCCGCTTGTAAATTTAAAGATTTGAGGACAGGGCTATCAGTTAAGTTCAAAATAGACGAACACGTGGACTCAATTAAAATTGCATTATTTCTAATCGGGACGATTTTATTCACTTTAATGCCAAATTCATGCGGTGACTTGGATGTTAATATTTTTCTCGTGTCTTCGGATGATTTCACATTTTTTAGACTTTCATTGGGTTTGACAATTACTTTATAGTTGCTCTGAGGGAGCTTTGCCGGGGCTGTGACGGGTTCAGTGCTTTTTGTTAAGTTTGACTTTAAAATCTGGCTGTATCTCGGTCCAATCGGCGACGAATTTGGGTTTAAATTATTTATTTTATTATCAATGACTTTTTCCACAATGCTGGCTATCTTATTTTCAATATCGGATTCAAAACTAGGTTTTCTGAAGCTTAATAAAATATTTCTTAGGCCGGATTGTATGTTTTGTATAGCCGTTTGATAAGTTTGTCTCTCGCGGATAGACTCTTTCGATTTCAGAATGAAACTATCTAAAACTTTTAAATTTTTTGAGCAGTCTTCAATAATATTTGCGATATCATCGCCGGAGTTTTCATGATCCAATTGATCGCTTGTCGACGTCGTCGAGTTTCGACGTGACGACCCCATTTTTAAATAAAAGCCCTGATGGGCAGATAAATTTTAAGCGACTCACCAGATTTTGTATGATTTTGTCTTGGTGTTTGCACTTCCACAAGCACAAACTGTTTGTCACTTCTCAATGCGCGTTGGTCCGAGCGGAGCGAAACGATCCGATCGGTTCAAGCGGTGAACAGCGACTGACTGAAGGAATCAGCGTGTCCTCCCTGACCGAGCGGTCCGGGTAACCCGCTGAACCTCCTTCGTGCTAGGGATTGGGGCTTGCAATTGTTCCCCATGAACGAGGAATTCCCAGTAAGCGCGAGTCATAAGCTCGCGTTGATTACGTCCCTGCCCTTTGTACACACCGCCCGTCGCTACTACCGATTGAATGATTTAGTGAGGTCTTCGGACCGGTGCGCGGTGGCGTTTCGACGTTGCCGATGTTGCTGGGAAGATGACCAAACTTGATCATTTAGAGGAAGTAAAAGTCGTAACAAGGTTTCCGTAGGTGAACCTGCGGAAGGATCATTAACGTGTAAATGTTGTTGTTTAGTTGTCACACATACACACATTTTGTCTGTGCTGATCAACAAAAAACACACACATACATACACTATTCGTATGATGATCAATTCTCATACAAAATTCTTCATTATGCGTCGAACGGAAAAGCAACAACGGGTCGTCTTGCATTAAGCGGATCTGTTGTTACGTTTTTCGATTTATTTTATAAATCGATTGTAAACGTGCCGTAAACGACGTTTTCGAAGAATTTTTTTGAACATTAACACGAATCAATATTGTCGAAAGATGGTTATGTGCTAACGTTTTATTATTGCTTTCGCAGTGCCGGTCTTAGCGTATTTCCATCATCGTATTCGCTTCGAAAAAAAGTACTAATACAGTGGTGGTGTATAATTAATGTGCAAGAGATGTTGTTGTTGTTGTTGTAGTATTTGTATATGGTTGGAGTTATTTATAATAACAAACAAGAATGAATAATAATGGTGTCTGCCAATACGATCGTACTTTATGTACACGAATAAAACTTTATACATACAAACCATAATAATAAATAAACTCGAAACAACCAACAACAAAATTATTACGCTACTGTACATACAAACACACATTTATACATACCATCATTTTACTTTACCGATGGTGAGTGATGTTTGAAAAATAAACGCTTAGGCTTACGATTTTGTAAGCCAGTCTTTGCGTATTTTCTTCATCGTATTCGCTTCGGAAAAAAGAAAATAAAGATGGTGTATAATTAATGTGTAAAAGAGATGTTGTAGTTGTAATTTAATTTGTAAATGGTTGGAGTTTATTAATAAATAATAATAGGGGCTGTCTATTCGTCTGTACTTTATGTACAAGACTACAAAAACGTTTTATAACAATAAAAAGCTCGAAACAACCAATAACAAAATATACTACTACTATACTACTATACATACAAACGCACATTTATAAATACATAAAATCAATTTACTTTATCGATAGAGAGTGATGTTTGGAAAAAAACGCTTAGGCTTACGGTTTTCGGGTACCTGGGTTCCGCATGCGTCGAAGTAATAATTTACTTTAACGACGCGACGAACCGTAGGAATCTAAATAAAAAAGTTTATTTATTAACTTTTTTAGATTCTGTGGGTTTTAAATGATATACGCCCGACTGACGAAGGAACGTTTTGCACTGCCTGTGCTTTTCTTTTGATTCGTTTTTATGTCGACGGACGTTCTTAGAATGCCCACCAAACGACGTATCACACAAAACACCCTACAATTGTATTGTTTGGTAAATATTGTTGTGATTAAGTTTGTAGCTGTGGCGTTTGTTTGAAGAAAACGTCTGGTTTTTCGACATATTTTCTATTTAATAAATATACATAATGCTTATCGCAAAAGGAGCAGAGTTTTATAGACAAAGTTGATAGAGAAAAAAAACCTAATAGATATATATACGTATTTATAAAACGTTAATATCATCGGGTTATTCTTTATGTAAACTTAAACTATAACTGCATACTCTTTTCGATAAGTAGATACAAATGCCACTTTAATTAAATAAAATATTATAAAATATAACGCCGAACGTTTCTTTCGATTGGTCCGTTTCTCACATATACATCACAATTGTAATAACCTTAAGTAGTTATTTTTGTTGTTGTGTGATGATGAAACGATTTCGATGTGGAACGGTGCGTTATGTAATAATATTTTAAATTTGTTTGAAAAGATTACCCTGAACGGTGGATCACTTGGCTCGTGGGTCGATGAAGAACGCAGCTAATTGCGCGTCAACTTGTGAACTGCAGGACACATGAACATCGACATTTCGAACGCACATTGCGGTCCTCGGATATACTGTTCCCGGACCACTCCTGGCTGAGGGTCGTGTCAATTTCAAAGACTGCTCGGTTTTTGTCTTAAACACAGCGCACAATGTTGTGTAGACAATTACGTCGGAGCGTGTTGGGTGCAAATATGACGCGTTACTATAATTGTTAATTGATTGTCGGTTGTCATAATAAAATATTATGCAACGTAGACAACAATAAAAACAATATAAAAAATAACGCGGCATCCTAAAACGCAATAGCGGCTGACATTCTTATTAGTTTGTTGGTGAAAGTTGGTTTAGACGTAGCACGTCCGATATTAAAAAGCAGCCACAACGCTTAAATTTCGAACGAAGCGATCGTCGTGTCCGAGACGTTAAAGTTGTTTATATGCATATTTTATGCACTATAATTAACAACAACAACATTCTCGCAACGACGTCAGATCGATGTTTGAAATTGTTTGGAGGCAGCCATATAAACGGAATACGTGTAATTATCGTCTGACAAAATAAAGGCAAATTTATATTTGCGACCTCAGAGCAGGTGAGACTACCCGCTGAATTTAAGCATATTATTAAGCGGAGGAAAAGAAACTAACTAGGATTTCCTTAGTAGCGGCGAGCGAACAGGAAAAAGCCCAGCACCGAATCCCGCGGCCGAAACCGGACGCCGGGAAATGTGGTGTTAGGGAGGATCCGTCATCCCGAGATTGTGCGACGCGTCCAAGTCCATCTTAAACGGGGCCACAGCCCATAGAGGGTGCCAGGCCCGTAGTGACCGTTGCCGATAACGGGAGGATCTCTCCTCAGAGTCGGGTTGCTTGAGAGTGCAGCCCTAAGTGGGTGGTAAACTCCATCTAAGGCTAAATATGACCACGAGACCGATAGCGAACAAGTACCGTGAGGGAAAGTTGAAAAGAACTTTGAAGAGAGAGTTCAATAGTACGTGAAACCGTTCAGGGGTAAACCTGAGAAACCCGAAAGGTCGAAAGGGGAGATTCAGCGTGACTCGATAGCGGCGCTAAATGATCGTGCGACGAACGGCGTACGCGTCGTTCGCGCCTTTTGTTTATGCGAACCGAAGTCGAACGCGTGCACTTCTCCCCCAGTAGGACGTCGCGATCCTTTGGGTGTCGATCTAAGGCCCGCGGTGGAGCCCGTTCGAACGGTTCGCCGTTTCGGACGAACCCGCGGTGTTTCCCGGTCGACTCGCTCGAAGGTATGCATATGGCGCCGAGCCGCTACACAGTTAGCGTCCGACCATTGGCAAGCGCGTTCGTTTATGACGGTAATCGCACCTGGTGTCGGTTCTGTCTACGAATGGCTGTTCGCCAATGAGTTCTCGGACAGACTCGGTTGAAACGCCGATCTGCGACGCTATAGCTTTGGGTACTTTCAGGACCCGTCTTGAAACACGGACCAAGGAGTCTAGCATGTGCGCGAGTCATTGGGACATGACTAAACCTAAAGGCGCAATGAAAGTGAAAGTTCGTCTTGCACGGACTAAGGGAAGATGGGCGGCCGTTACGGCTGTCGCCCCGCACTCCCGGGGCGTCTCATTCTCATTGCGAGAAGAGGCGCACCAAGAGCGTACACGCTGGGACCCGAAAGATGGTGAACTATGCCTGGTCAGGACGAAGTCAGGGGAAACCCTGATGGAGGTCCGTAGCGATTCTGACGTGCAAATCGATCGTCGGAACTGGGTATAGGGGCGAAAGACTAATCGAACCATCTAGTAGCTGGTTCCCTCCGAAGTTTCCCTCAGGATAGCTGGCGCTCGTCGCTTACGAGTTTCATCCGGTAAAGCGAATGATTAGAGGCATTGGGGTCGAAACGGCCTCAACCTATTCTCAAACTTTAAATGGGTGAGATCTCCGGCTTGCTCGAACTTTATATGAAGCCGCGAGACTCGAATCAGAGTGCCAAGTGGGCCATTTTTGGTAAGCAGAACTGGCGCTGTGGGATGAACCAAACGCCGAGTTAAAGCGCCTAAATCGACGCTTATGGGATACCATGAAAGGCGTTGGTAACTTAAGACATCAGGACGGTGGCCATGGAAGTCGGAATCCGCCAAGGAGTGTGTAACAACTCACCTGCCGAAGTTACTAGCCCTGAAAATGGATGGCGCTGAAGCGTCGTGCTTATACTCGGCCGTCAGCGGCATGTGCGGTCGGTTATTTAATTAACCGGCCATGAAGCCCTGACGAGTAGGAGGGTCGCGGCGGTGAGCGCAGAAGGACTGGCCGTGAGGCCGTCTGGAGCCGCCGTCGGTGCAGATCTTGGTGGTAGTAGCAAATACTCCAGCGAGGCCCTGGAGGACTGACGTGGAGAAGGGTTTCGTGTGAACAGCCGTTGCACACGAGTCAGTCGATCCTAAGCCCTAGGCGAAAGCCGATGTTGATGTGGTGTAGATATGTCGTTGGTTCGTTTTTAATTCGAACGTAAACGTACGAAGCGAGCACACACCCATTGGGCGAAAGGGAATCCGGTTCCTATTCCGGAACCCGGCAGCGGAACCGTTAATAATTCGGGCCCTCGCAAGAGAGTTCGTCGGGGCAACCCAAAAGGACCCGGAGACGCCGTCGGGAGATCCGGGAAGAGTTTTCTTTTCTGCATGAGCGTTCGAGTTCCATGGAATCCTCTAGCAGGGAGATATGGTTTGGAACGCGAAGAGCACCGCAGTTGCGGCGGTGTCCGGATCTTCCCCTCGGACCTTGAAAATCCGGGAGAGGGCCACGTCGAGGCGTCGCGCCGGTTCGTACCCATATCCGCAGCAGGTCTCCAAGGTGAAGAGCCTCTAGTCGATAGAATAATGTAGGTAAGGGAAGTCGGCAAATTGGATCCGTAACTTCGGGATAAGGATTGGCTCTGAGGATCGGGGCGTGTCGGGCTTGGCGAGGAAGCGGGTCGCGGCTGACGTGCCGGGCCTGTGCGAGGTGAAGCGTTGTTCCGTTTCGGCGGTCAATGTCGAATCCGAGTTCGGTCCCGTGCCTAGGCCTCCCGCGGAACCGTCTTGCTGCGAGGCTCCGGGTGCGCCCGTCAGGGCGTCCGGAAGTCCTCTTCGGCCGCCATTCAACGGTCAGCTCAGAACTGGCACGGACCGGGGGAATCCGACTGTCTAATTAAAACAAAGCATTGCGATGGCCCCTGCGGGTGTTGACGCAATGTGATTTCTGCCCAGTGCTCTGAATGTCAACGTGAAGAAATTCAAGCAAGCGCGGGTAAACGGCGGGAGTAACTATGAAAATATCTCCTTGGGCCGGTATTACATCGGAGGGCATTGAGAGAGATTGGCGTGGTACTCTACATAGAGTCCAACGCCTGGCCTTAAAACCACACCAGAAACTTGAACTAATCTCCCGATACCTAGTCCCCCACTTTCTCTATAAATTGGTGGTAACAATACCATCAATCACGCTGATCAGGCAACTAGACCAGGAGCTGAGAGTAGTGGTTAAACAAATATGCCATCTACCGCAGAGCACTGCGGACGGTATGATTTA
>NW_026986636.1:210000-230000 GCF_031307605.1 Tribolium castaneum | reverse complement strand
TCAAAATTCAAAAAATTTAAAAATCCACCTAATTAATATATGTTATAGTACGGAAGCTCAGGATCAATCTAAGATTAGTTTCAATTTTAAAAATTGATCAAATTAATATATGTTATAGTAGGAAAGCTCAGGATCAATTTAAATATAGTATCAAAATTTCATCCCATTTCCTACTTCAAAAAGACAGGAGGCAAATTTGGCCAAAAGTTTGAAAATCTATGTTTATATTCGGATCGAAGTCGTTTTTTGCAAATGGGTAGCCCCTATAGTCGTGATTACGCTCTAATAATCAGAGTTGACATATTCAGATTAGGGAGGTAGTGGGGGATCGATCGGATCGATGTCGTTTTTTGCACAGAGGCACTCCTTTATCGATAAAATACTAAATATTAAAAACAAAACGCATATGTGATCGAAGACAGGCTACGAAATAGAAATAGAAATTGGTACGCTTTCGAGGTCGGTGCGCATCCGAGTTCGGTACTCATCCGAGGTCAGGTAGCGTTTCTGGTTCACCCGCTAATAGGGAACGTGAGCTGGGTTTAGACCGTCGTGAGACAGGTTAGTTTTACCCTACTGATGACTCGTCGTTGCGATAGTAATCCTGCTCAGTACGAGAGGAACCGCAGGTTCGGACATTTGGTTCACGCACTCGCTCGAGCGGGCGGTGGTGCGAAGCTACCATCCGTGGGATTATGCCTGAACGCCTCTAAGGCCGTATCCTTTCTAGTCAAAGGTGGCAACGATACCTTTAGGAGTTTCGAGAGTCGACAGGCTCAAAACAATGTGACTTTACTAGGCGTTTAACGCTTGCGTACGAACGTCGCACGAGCCCTATTTGCCGTGTGAAGCCACCGATCGGCGGCGGGATCGATCCTTGCCACGTCCGACCAGGCTTCTAGACGGTCAATTATGGGTACATTGTTGTTCGACGTCGAAACTCGGAATTGTCTGTAGACGACTTACGTACCTGGCAGGGTGTTGTACTCGGTAGAGCAGTTTCCACGCTGCGATCTGTTGAGACTCAGCCCTCAGCTTGGGGATTCGTCTTGTCGGCGAGACGAGACCCCGTCAACGTTTAGAAAGCTGAGTGGATAAAAAATATACCCAGCCAGGTACACATTGTTTATATAAAAATTTCTAGTATGCAATGCAACTTGAGCTAATAACCAACATGAACTTACTCCATTTTATTATTACATACGTACCTGGTAAGGTGTTGTATTCGGTAGAGCTGTTTCTACGCTGCGATCTGTTGATACTCAGCTTGGAGATTCGTCTTGTCGGTGAGACGAGACTCCGTCAACGTTTAGAAAGCTGAGAAGATCAAAAAATACACACAGCCAGGTACACATTGTTTATATAAAAATTTCTAGTATGCAATGCAACTTGGGCTAATAACCAACATGAACTTACTCTATTT
Organism: Tribolium castaneum; assembly: GCF_031307605.1. NCBI lineage: Eukaryota > Metazoa > Arthropoda > Insecta > Coleoptera > Tenebrionidae > Tribolium > Tribolium castaneum. The sequence goes on along the minus strand of NW_026986636.1, from coordinate 228,577 downwards.
TATTATTACATACGTACCTGGCAAGGTGTTGTATTCGGTAGAGCTGTTTCTACGCTGCGATCTGTTGATACTCAGCTTGGAGATTCGTCTTGTCGGTGAGACGAGACTCCGTCAACGTTTAAAAAGCTGAGTGGATAGCAAAATACACACACAGCCAGGTACACATTGTTTATATAAAAATTTCTAGTATGCAATGCAACTTGGGCTAACCAACATGAACTTACTCTATTTTATCATTACAAATAAATTTACCTCTCTAAAAACTCTCACTCTTCTCACCACAATTTAATACACTTTAGTAGTGTACAGCCTTATTTCTCTCTCTCAAGTAACAAAAAGACGATGGTGTGGTTGGTGATAGTGATAGAAACCAATTAGTCTTAAAGAGTAAGAGTAATAGAGTAAGAGATGAATAATACAAGAAAGAGGAAAGAGGAAAGAAAGAGAAAGAAAAGAGAAAGAAGACAGAGAGAGAGAGAAAAAGAAAGAAAAAAATTAAAAGGAAGAAGATAGATGATAGAGAGAGAGAGAGAGAGAGAGAGAGAGAGAGAGAGGAAGAGTAGAAGAAAGCCAGCAAATTATTCGAACGACATACTTCGTTCTACGGACTTAGCACATAGCTCTCGCCTAGCACATAGCTCTCGCCTAGCACATAGCGCTCGCCTTGCACCATTCACTGCTTAATAACTACTGCATATAATAAGTCACGATTGCTCATGTGGTAAAATAGTGATGACACAATCATTTTGTTTAAAGGTATGCAACCAACAATACACGAAACGCGCGCTAAAGTTGCCTAAAACCACGAAGTACTACGTATACTTTAATTGTAACGCAACTCGTTTCACAGTAAACGTGTATGAAAATTGCCTATATTCAAGAAGTACTACATTTGTTTAAATATTGTATTAGTGTTACGAAGTACGACGTTTAAATATTATGAATTATTTTTAGTTGTATATAAAATCATAGCTATTTTTGTAAATTAATAATGCAACCCGCAATACACCAAATGTGTATTAATATTGCCTAACTTGTACGAAGTACAACGTTCATTTAAGTGCATTAAGTATGGTGCTCTGTGCGATGAAATACGACGTTCATGTGACCATAAAGTAACAAACGAAGTACGGCGCTCACAAATGCAGCGCTCAAAATTATTGTTTCATTGCACGACGTTTGCTTTGTTTCTGACTGCGACAAAATGCAGCGTTCATTTGATTTTGTACATAGTACAGACAAAGTACGACGTTTACGAAGTACGGCACTCAAGATCGTGATTTTCTTGTACGACGTTTATTTGCACGTGCTGCCGATTGCGACGAAGTACAGCGTTCAATTGACTTTGTACATAGTACAGACGAAGTACGACGTTTGCGAAGTACGGCACTCAAAATCATGATTTTCTTGTTCGACGTTTATTTGCACTTGCTGTCGACTGCGACGAAGTTTAGCGTTCATTTGACTTTGTACATAGTACAGACGAAGTACGACGTTTGCGAAGTACGGCACTCAAAATCGTGATTTTCTTGTACGACGTTTATTTGCATGTGCTGCCGACTGCGACGGAGTACAGCGTTCAATTGACTTTGTACATAGTACAGACGAAGTACGACGTTTGCGAAGTACGGCACTCAAAATTGTGATTTTCTTGTACGACGTTTATTTGCACGTGCTGCCGACTGCGACGAAGTACAGCGTTTAATTGACTTTGTACATAGTACAGACGAAGTACGACGTTTGCGAAGTACGGCACTCAAAATCGTGATTTTCTTGTAAGACGTTTATTTGCAGTTGCTTCCGACTGCGACGAAGTTTAGCGTTCAATTGACTTTGTACATGGTACAGACGAAGTACGACGTTTGCGAAGTACGGCACTCAAAATCATTATTTTCTTGTACGACGTTTATTTGCACTTGCTGCCGACTGCGACGAATAACAGCGTTCAATTGACTTTGTACATAGTACAGACGAAGTACGACGTTTGCAAAGTACGGCACTCAAAATCACGATTTTCTTGTAAGACGATTATTTGCAGTTGCTTCCGACTGCGACGAAATGCAGCGTTCATAGTACAAACGAAGTACGACGTTCACAAAGTAATGAAGTAAAACGTAAACATTAAATAATAATAATGCAACCCACAATACATTAATTGTGTATCAAAATTGCATAACTTTTACGAAGTACAACGTTCAAAAATATTAAAGAATTTTATTTCTGTGGTATATAATAAAAAACCAGCAAATTTTTTTGCAAATTACGTATCTGTAAATAAATGTAAACATTTAGCAACTAATCAAAATTGTTTTTTTGCTTAGATATTAAAGTAAAACATAAAAATATATTAAATTTATAGAATGCAACCCGCAGCACACTAGATGTGCATTAATATTGCATAACCTTTACGAAGTACGACGTCCAAAAATATTAAATTTTTTTTATATTGAGGCAAAAAGTGAGAAGACATAAATTAATAATAGTGCAACCTGCAATACACTGAATATGTACTGATGTTGCATAACCTTCACGAAGTACTACGTTTAAATATAAATTAATATTATTGCGACCCGCAATACACTAAATTTGTATTAATATTGCATAACCTACACGAAGTACGACGTTCAAGAATATTAAAGAATTTTATTTCTGTGGTATATAATAAAAAAAACAGCAAATTTTTTTGCAAATTACGTATCTCTAAATAAATGTAAACATTTAGCAACTAATCAAAATTGTTTTTTTGCCTAGACATTAAAGTAAATCATAAAAATACATTAAATTTATAAAATGCAACCCGCAGCACAACAGATGTGCATCAATATTGCATAACTTTTACGAAGTACGACGTCCAAAAATATTACATTATTTTTATATTAAGGTAAAAAGTGAGAAAACATAAATTAATAATAATGCAACCTGCAATACACTTAATATGTACTGATGTTGCATAACCTTCACGAAGTACTACGTTCAAGTATAAATTAATATTATTGCGACCCGCAATACACTAAATTTGTATCAATATTGCATAACTTACACGAAGTACAACGTTCAAAAATATTAAATATTTTATTTGTAGTTTGCATATAATAAAAAAAAACAAATTTTTATGTAAATTACGTATCTGTAAATAAACGTACACATTTAACAATTAAATAAACTTAGTATTTTGGCCTAGATATTAAATTAAAACATAAAAATGCATAATATTACACACACAGCATAATACACACACAGCCAGGTACACATTGTTTATATAAAAATTTCTAGTATGCAATGCAACTTGGGCTAACCAACATGAACTTACTCTATTTTATCATTACAAATAAATTTACCTCTCTAAAAACTCTCACTCTTCTCACCACAATTTAATACACTTTAGTAGTGTACAGCCTTATTTCTCTCTCTCAAGTAACAAAAAGACGATGGTGTGGTTGGTGATAGTGATAGAAACCAATTAGTCTTAAAGAGTAAGAGTAATAGAGTAAGAGATGAATAATACAAGAAAGAGGAAAGAGGAAAGAAAGAGAAAGAAAAGAGAAAGAAGACAGAGAGAGAGAGAAAAAGAAAGAAAAAAATTAAAAGGAAGAAGATAGATGATAGAGAGAGAGAGAGAGAGAGAGAGAGAGAGAGAGAGAGAGGAAGAGTAGAAGAAAGCCAGCAAATTATTCGAACGACATACTTCGTTCTACGGACTTAGCACATAGCTCTCGCCTAGCACATAGCTCTCGCCTAGCACATAGCGCTCGCCTTGCACCATTCACTGCTTAATAACTACTGCATATAATAAGTCACGATTGCTCATGTGGTAAAATAGTGATGACACAATCATTTTGTTTAAAGGTATGCAACCAACAATACACGAAACGCGCGCTAAAGTTGCCTAAAACCACGAAGTACTACGTATACTTTAATTGTAACGCAACTCGTTTCACAGTAAACGTGTATGAAAATTGCCTATATTCAAGAAGTACTACATTTGTTTAAATATTGTATTAGTGTTACGAAGTACGACGTTTAAATATTATGAATTATTTTTAGTTGTATATAAAATCATAGCTATTTTTGTAAATTAATAATGCAACCCGCAATACACCAAATGTGTATTAATATTGCCTAACTTGTACGAAGTACAACGTTCATTTAAGTGCATTAAGTATGGTGCTCTGTGCGATGAAATACGACGTTCATGTGACCATAAAGTAACAAACGAAGTACGGCGCTCACAAATGCAGCGCTCAAAATTATTGTTTCATTGCACGACGTTTGCTTTGTTTCTGACTGCGACAAAATGCAGCGTTCATTTGATTTTGTACATAGTACAGACAAAGTACGACGTTTACGAAGTACGGCACTCAAGATCGTGATTTTCTTGTACGACGTTTATTTGCACGTGCTGCCGATTGCGACGAAGTACAGCGTTCAATTGACTTTGTACATAGTACAGACGAAGTACGACGTTTGCGAAGTACGGCACTCAAAATCATGATTTTCTTGTTCGACGTTTATTTGCACTTGCTGTCGACTGCGACGAAGTTTAGCGTTCATTTGACTTTGTACATAGTACAGACGAAGTACGACGTTTGCGAAGTACGGCACTCAAAATCGTGATTTTCTTGTACGACGTTTATTTGCATGTGCTGCCGACTGCGACGGAGTACAGCGTTCAATTGACTTTGTACATAGTACAGACGAAGTACGACGTTTGCGAAGTACGGCACTCAAAATTGTGATTTTCTTGTACGACGTTTATTTGCACGTGCTGCCGACTGCGACGAAGTACAGCGTTTAATTGACTTTGTACATAGTACAGACGAAGTACGACGTTTGCGAAGTACGGCACTCAAAATCGTGATTTTCTTGTAAGACGTTTATTTGCAGTTGCTTCCGACTGCGACGAAGTTTAGCGTTCAATTGACTTTGTACATGGTACAGACGAAGTACGACGTTTGCGAAGTACGGCACTCAAAATCATTATTTTCTTGTACGACGTTTATTTGCACTTGCTGCCGACTGCGACGAATAACAGCGTTCAATTGACTTTGTACATAGTACAGACGAAGTACGACGTTTGCAAAGTACGGCACTCAAAATCACGATTTTCTTGTAAGACGATTATTTGCAGTTGCTTCCGACTGCGACGAAATGCAGCGTTCATAGTACAAACGAAGTACGACGTTCACAAAGTAATGAAGTAAAACGTAAACATTAAATAATAATAATGCAACCCACAATACATTAATTGTGTATCAAAATTGCATAACTTTTACGAAGTACAACGTTCAAAAATATTAAAGAATTTTATTTCTGTGGTATATAATAAAAAACCAGCAAATTTTTTTGCAAATTACGTATCTGTAAATAAATGTAAACATTTAGCAACTAATCAAAAGTATGCAATGCAACTTGAGCTAATAACCAACATGAACTTACTCCATTTTATTATTACATACGTACCTGGTAAGGTGTTGTATTCGGTAGAGCTGTTTCTACGCTGCGATCTGTTGATACTCAGCTTGGAGATTCGTCTTGTCGGTGAGACGAGACTCCGTCAACGTTTAGAAAGCTGAGAAGATCAAAAAATACACACAGCCAGGTACACATTGTTTATATAAAAATTTCTAGTATGCAATGCAACTTGGGCTAATAACCAACATGAACTTACTCTATTTTATTATTACATACGTACCTGGCAAGGTGTTGTATTCGGTAGAGCTGTTTCTACGCTGCGATCTGTTGATACTCAGCTTGGAGATTCGTCTTGTCGGTGAGACGAGACTCCGTCAACGTTTAAAAAGCTGAGTGGATAGCAAAATACACACACAGCCAGGTACACATTGTTTATATAAAAATTTCTAGTATGCAATGCAACTTGGGCTAACCAACATGAACTTACTCTATTTTATCATTACAAATAAATTTACCTCTCTAAAAACTCTCACTCTTCTCACCACAATTTAATACACTTTAGTAGTGTACAGCCTTATTTCTCTCTCTCAAGTAACAAAAAGACGATGGTGTGGTTGGTGATAGTGATAGAAACCAATTAGTCTTAAAGAGTAAGAGTAATAGAGTAAGAGATGAATAATACAAGAAAGAGGAAAGAGGAAAGAAAGAGAAAGAAAAGAGAAAGAAGACAGAGAGAGAGAGAAAAAGAAAGAAAAAAATTAAAAGGAAGAAGATAGATGATAGAGAGAGAGAGAGAGAGAGAGAGAGAGAGAGAGAGAGAGGAAGAGTAGAAGAAAGCCAGCAAATTATTCGAACGACATACTTCGTTCTACGGACTTAGCACATAGCTCTCGCCTAGCACATAGCTCTCGCCTAGCACATAGCTCTCGCCTAGCACATAGCGCTCGCCTTGCACCATTCACTGCTTAATAACTACTGCATATAATAAGTCACGATTGCTCATGTGGTAAAATAGTGATGACACAATCATTTTGTTTAAAGGTATGCAACCAACAATACACGAAACGCGCGCTAAAGTTGCCTAAAACCACGAAGTACTACGTATACTTTAATTGTAACGCAACTCGTTTCACAGTAAACGTGTATGAAAATTGCCTATATTCAAGAAGTACTACATTTGTTTAAATATTGTATTAGTGTTACGAAGTACGACGTTTAAATATTATGAATTATTTTTAGTTGTATATAAAATCATAGCTATTTTTGTAAATTAATAATGCAACCCGCAATACACCAAATGTGTATTAATATTGCCTAACTTGTACGAAGTACAACGTTCATTTAAGTGCATTAAGTATGGTGCTCTGTGCGATGAAATACGACGTTCATGTGACCATAAAGTAACAAACGAAGTACGGCGCTCACAAATGCAGCGCTCAAAATTATTGTTTCATTGCACGACGTTTGCTTTGTTTCTGACTGCGACAAAATGCAGCGTTCATTTGATTTTGTACATAGTACAGACAAAGTACGACGTTTACGAAGTACGGCACTCAAGATCGTGATTTTCTTGTACGACGTTTATTTGCACGTGCTGCCGATTGCGACGAAGTACAGCGTTCAATTGACTTTGTACATAGTACAGACGAAGTACGACGTTTGCGAAGTACGGCACTCAAAATCATGATTTTCTTGTTCGACGTTTATTTGCACTTGCTGTCGACTGCGACGAAGTTTAGCGTTCATTTGACTTTGTACATAGTACAGACGAAGTACGACGTTTGCGAAGTACGGCACTCAAAATCGTGATTTTCTTGTACGACGTTTATTTGCATGTGCTGCCGACTGCGACGGAGTACAGCGTTCAATTGACTTTGTACATAGTACAGACGAAGTACGACGTTTGCGAAGTACGGCACTCAAAATTGTGATTTTCTTGTACGACGTTTATTTGCACGTGCTGCCGACTGCGACGAAGTACAGCGTTTAATTGACTTTGTACATAGTACAGACGAAGTACGACGTTTGCGAAGTACGGCACTCAAAATCGTGATTTTCTTGTAAGACGTTTATTTGCAGTTGCTTCCGACTGCGACGAAGTTTAGCGTTCAATTGACTTTGTACATGGTACAGACGAAGTACGACGTTTGCGAAGTACGGCACTCAAAATCATTATTTTCTTGTACGACGTTTATTTGCACTTGCTGCCGACTGCGACGAATAACAGCGTTCAATTGACTTTGTACATAGTACAGACGAAGTACGACGTTTGCAAAGTACGGCACTCAAAATCACGATTTTCTTGTAAGACGATTATTTGCAGTTGCTTCCGACTGCGACGAAATGCAGCGTTCATAGTACAAACGAAGTACGACGTTCACAAAGTAATGAAGTAAAACGTAAACATTAAATAATAATAATGCAACCCACAATACATTAATTGTGTATCAAAATTGCATAACTTTTACGAAGTACAACGTTCAAAAATATTAAAGAATTTTATTTCTGTGGTATATAATAAAAAACCAGCAAATTTTTTTGCAAATTACGTATCTGTAAATAAATGTAAACATTTAGCAACTAATCAAAATTGTTTTTTTGCTTAGATATTAAAGTAAAACATAAAAATATATTAAATTTATAGAATGCAACCCGCAGCACACTAGATGTGCATTAATATTGCATAACCTTTACGAAGTACGACGTCCAAAAATATTAAATTTTTTTTATATTGAGGCAAAAAGTGAGAAGACATAAATTAATAATAGTGCAACCTGCAATACACTGAATATGTACTGATGTTGCATAACCTTCACGAAGTACTACGTTTAAATATAAATTAATATTATTGCGACCCGCAATACACTAAATTTGTATTAATATTGCATAACCTACACGAAGTACGACGTTCAAGAATATTAAAGAATTTTATTTCTGTGGTATATAATAAAAAAAACAGCAAATTTTTTTGCAAATTACGTATCTCTAAATAAATGTAAACATTTAGCAACTAATCAAAATTGTTTTTTTGCCTAGACATTAAAGTAAATCATAAAAATACATTAAATTTATAAAATGCAACCCGCAGCACAACAGATGTGCATCAATATTGCATAACTTTTACGAAGTACGACGTCCAAAAATATTACATTATTTTTATATTAAGGTAAAAAGTGAGAAAACATAAATTAATAATAATGCAACCTGCAATACACTTAATATGTACTGATGTTGCATAACCTTCACGAAGTACTACGTTCAAGTATAAATTAATATTATTGCGACCCGCAATACACTAAATTTGTATCAATATTGCATAACTTACACGAAGTACAACGTTCAAAAATATTAAATATTTTATTTGTAGTTTGCATATAATAAAAAAAAACAAATTTTTATGTAAATTACGTATCTGTAAATAAACGTACACATTTAACAATTAAATAAACTTAGTATTTTGGCCTAGATATTAAATTAAAACATAAAAATGCATAATATTTATTAAAATGCAACTTGCAATACACCAAATGTGTATGAATATTGCATAACCTTTGCGAAGTACGACGTTCACGAAGTACGTCGTTTACGAAGTGCGACGTTCACGAAGTACGTCGTTTACGAAGTGCGACGTTCACGAAGTGCGACGTTCACGAAGTACGTCGTTTACGAAGTGCGACGTTCGCGAAGTACGACGTCTACACATTAGGGCACTCAAAATTATTGTTAGGTTGTACGACATTCAGACGTTCCAACTGCGACTAACTACAGCATTCATTTGACTTTGCACATACGACGAACGAAGTACGACGTTTACGAAGTACGGCGCTTAGAATAATTTTGTTTTTATTAATTAATAATTTTTTTTTAAACAAACGTTTTTATAATTAAATTTTATAATGGTTTAAATATAAAATATGACTTTTTAATATTATCAATATTTAAAATATTTTCTCCCCTTTGTGTGTATGCCTTATAGTTATAGAGCTGTGCGCTTCGGTAGACGTCGCCTGTGGAGCTATGTCAGTGGAGCGGTGCGCATATCCAATACCGAGCGGCTGCCTCGATCGGTGTCGCGCTGGTATATGTATGGTAGTGGTGTGTGTCGATGCGTTGAGTGAGGCGATATGAACGGTGTAACGGTTTAGTCGAAGTTTATCATAAATGACGACGACAAAACGACCGATTATGTATACGTTCTGCATTTGCTTCCAATTTATCGACGTTTATCGCACATTTCCGCTATCGAATTCGAATAGGGCTTTGCTTGCGAGATTGCTTTATTTTGTGATTTTGTGGCTCGCCCAGTTCCCCACAGCGAGATTGCGGATGCGGCAAAACGTATTCTCTTACGTTGGCGGTCCTTATGCAATCAAACTTTGTTGAACTAACAAATGTTTGTGATTTAAACAAACAAAAATAATAAATGCGTCAACTCTCTAATATCCGAGCGAGAATATTTATATAATATTCGTAACGTTTATGGATTCGAAAGAATTTCATAAATTCACGTCGCATTCAATCTTGCGAAGAGTGAAGAGAATGTTTGAACTTTTAAATCGGCAAAGGTAAAAAATAATATTATAAATATTATTATTATGCCTTTATTGACCGATATATGTGTTGTGGTGTTTAACGACTATATCGTACGAAGAAAAGAAGAAATAGCGTGGCGTTACTTTCTTATATGTTAGATTGTTTCGCACAAACGCGCATATTCTTCATCTGTATAAACGATGATGATGAGTATTTTATTCTCTCGTCTGTCTCAAAAAACACAAAAACACAGTTCCCTGGTTGATCCTGCCAGTAGTCATATGCTTGTCTCAAAGATTAAGCCATGCATGTCTCAGTACAAGCCAAATTAAGGTGAAACCGCGAAAGGCTCATTAAATCAGTTATGGTTCCTTAGATCGTACCCACATTTACTTGGATAACTGTGGTAATTCTAGAGCTAATACATGCAAACAGAGCTCCGACCGGAGACGGAAGGAGCGCTTTTATTAGATCAAAACCAATCGGTGGCGGTTTCGCCGTCATCGTACAACTTGGTGAATCTGAATAACTTTACGCTGATCGCACGGTCTCGCACCGGCGACGCATCTTTCAAATGTCTGCCTTATCAACTGTCGATGGTAGGTTCTGCGCCTACCATGGTTGTAACGGGTAACGGGGAATCAGGGTTCGATTCCGGAGAGGGAGCCTGAGAAACGGCTACCACATCCAAGGAAGGCAGCAGGCGCGCAAATTACCCACTCCCGGCACGGGGAGGTAGTGACGAAAAATAACGATACGGGACTCATCCGAGGCCCCGTAATCGGAATGAGTACACTCTAAACCCTTTAACGAGGATCAATTGGAGGGCAAGTCTGGTGCCAGCAGCCGCGGTAATTCCAGCTCCAATAGCGTATATTAAAGTTGTTGCGGTTAAAAAGCTCGTAGTCGAATTTGTGTCCCGCGCCGCCGGTTCATCGTTCGCGGTGTTAACTGGCGTTTCGCGGGACGTCCTGCCGGTGGGCTTAGCTCGAGAGGGCGGCCCAACTCAATCCCGCCGCGGTGCTCTTCATTGAGTGTCGAGGTGGGCCGGCACGTTTACTTTGAACAAATTAGAGTGCTTAAAGCAGGCTAAAACTTCGCCTGAATACTGTGTGCATGGAATAATGGAATAGGACCTCGGTTCTATTTTGTTGGTTTTCGGAACCCCGAGGTAATGATTAATAGGAACGGATGGGGGCATTCGTATTGCGACGTTAGAGGTGAAATTCTTGGATCGTCGCAAGACGGACAGAAGCGAAAGCATTTGCCAAAAACGCTTTCATTGATCAAGAACGAAAGTTAGAGGTTCGAAGGCGATCAGATACCGCCCTAGTTCTAACCATAAACGATGCCAGCTAGCGATCCGCCGACGTTCCTCCGATGACTCGGCGGGCAGCTTCCGGGAAACCAAAGCTTTTGGGTTCCGGGGGAAGTATGGTTGCAAAGCTGAAACTTAAAGGAATTGACGGAAGGGCACCACCAGGAGTGGAGCCTGCGGCTTAATTTGACTCAACACGGGAAACCTCACCAGGCCCGGACACCGGAAGGATTGACAGATTGAGAGCTCTTTCTTGATTCGGTGGGTGGTGGTGCATGGCCGTTCTTAGTTGGTGGAGCGATTTGTCTGGTTAATTCCGATAACGAACGAGACTCTAGCCTGCTAAATAGGCGTATTTCGACATCCCAAATACCCGCTGGAGCCGGGTTCGCCCGGTCTCTATGTGCGGTTTTTACTGTCGGCGTACAAACAATTCTTCTTAGAGGGACAGGCGGCTTCTAGCCGCACGAGATTGAGCAATAACAGGTCTGTGATGCCCTTAGATGTTCTGGGCCGCACGCGCGCTACACTGAAGGAATCAGCGTGTCCTCCCTGACCGAGCGGTCCGGGTAACCCGCTGAACCTCCTTCGTGCTAGGGATTGGGGCTTGCAATTGTTCCCCATGAACGAGGAATTCCCAGTAAGCGCGAGTCATAAGCTCGCGTTGATTACGTCCCTGCCCTTTGTACACACCGCCCGTCGCTACTACCGATTGAATGATTTAGTGAGGTCTTCGGACCGGTGCGCGGTGGCGTTTCGACGTTGCCGATGTTGCTGGGAAGATGACCAAACTTGATCATTTAGAGGAAGTAAAAGTCGTAACAAGGTTTCCGTAGGTGAACCTGCGGAAGGATCATTAACGTGTAAATGTTGTTGTTTAGTTGTCACACATACACACATTTTGTCTGTGCTGATCAACAAAAAACACACACATACATACACTATTCGTATGATGATCAATTCTCATACAAAATTCTTCATTATGCGTCGAACGGAAAAGCAACAACGGGTCGTCTTGCATTAAGCGGATCTGTTGTTACGTTTTTCGATTTATTTTATAAATCGATTGTAAACGTGCCGTAAACGACGTTTTCGAAGAATTTTTTTGAACATTAACACGAATCAATATTGTCGAAAGATGGTTATGTGCTAACGTTTTATTATTGCTTTCGCAGTGCCGGTCTTAGCGTATTTCCATCATCGTATTCGCTTCGAAAAAAAGTACTAATACAGTGGTGGTGTATAATTAATGTGCAAGAGATGTTGTTGTTGTTGTTGTAGTATTTGTATATGGTTGGAGTTATTTATAATAACAAACAAGAATGAATAATAATGGTGTCTGCCAATACGATCGTACTTTATGTACACGAATAAAACTTTATACATACAAACCATAATAATAAATAAACTCGAAACAACCAACAACAAAATTATTACGCTACTGTACATACAAACACACATTTATACATACCATCATTTTACTTTACCGATGGTGAGTGATGTTTGAAAAATAAACGCTTAGGCTTACGATTTTGTAAGCCAGTCTTTGCGTATTTTCTTCATCGTATTCGCTTCGGAAAAAAGAAAATAAAGATGGTGTATAATTAATGTGTAAAAGAGATGTTGTAGTTGTAATTTAATTTGTAAATGGTTGGAGTTTATTAATAAATAATAATAGGGGCTGTCTATTCGTCTGTACTTTATGTACAAGACTACAAAAACGTTTTATAACAATAAAAAGCTCGAAACAACCAATAACAAAATATACTACTACTATACTACTATACATACAAACGCACATTTATAAATACATAAAATCAATTTACTTTATCGATAGAGAGTGATGTTTGGAAAAAAACGCTTAGGCTTACGGTTTTCGGGTACCTGGGTTCCGCATGCGTCGAAGTAATAATTTACTTTAACGACGCGACGAACCGTAGGAATCTAAATAAAAAAGTTTATTTATTAACTTTTTTAGATTCTGTGGGTTTTAAATGATATACGCCCGACTGACGAAGGAACGTTTTGCACTGCCTGTGCTTTTCTTTTGATTCGTTTTTATGTCGACGGACGTTCTTAGAATGCCCACCAAACGACGTATCACACAAAACACCCTACAATTGTATTGTTTGGTAAATATTGTTGTGATTAAGTTTGTAGCTGTGGCGTTTGTTTGAAGAAAACGTCTGGTTTTTCGACATATTTTCTATTTAATAAATATACATAATGCTTATCGCAAAAGGAGCAGAGTTTTATAGACAAAGTTGATAGAGAAAAAAAACCTAATAGATATATATACGTATTTATAAAACGTTAATATCATCGGGTTATTCTTTATGTAAACTTAAACTATAACTGCATACTCTTTTCGATAAGTAGATACAAATGCCACTTTAATTAAATAAAATATTATAAAATATAACGCCGAACGTTTCTTTCGATTGGTCCGTTTCTCACATATACATCACAATTGTAATAACCTTAAGTAGTTATTTTTGTTGTTGTGTGATGATGAAACGATTTCGATGTGGAACGGTGCGTTATGTAATAATATTTTAAATTTGTTTGAAAAGATTACCCTGAACGGTGGATCACTTGGCTCGTGGGTCGATGAAGAACGCAGCTAATTGCGCGTCAACTTGTGAACTGCAGGACACATGAACATCGACATTTCGAACGCACATTGCGGTCCTCGGATATACTGTTCCCGGACCACTCCTGGCTGAGGGTCGTGTCAATTTCAAAGACTGCTCGGTTTTTGTCTTAAACACAGCGCACAATGTTGTGTAGACAATTACGTCGGAGCGTGTTGGGTGCAAATATGACGCGTTACTATAATTGTTAATTGATTGTCGGTTGTCATAATAAAATATTATGCAACGTAGACAACAATAAAAACAATATAAAAAATAACGCGGCATCCTAAAACGCAATAGCGGCTGACATTCTTATTAGTTTGTTGGTGAAAGTTGGTTTAGACGTAGCACGTCCGATATTAAAAAGCAGCCACAACGCTTAAATTTCGAACGAAGCGATCGTCGTGTCCGAGACGTTAAAGTTGTTTATATGCATATTTTATGCACTATAATTAACAACAACAACATTCTCGCAACGACGTCAGATCGATGTTTGAAATTGTTTGGAGGCAGCCATATAAACGGAATACGTGTAATTATCGTCTGACAAAATAAAGGCAAATTTATATTTGCGACCTCAGAGCAGGTGAGACTACCCGCTGAATTTAAGCATATTATTAAGCGGAGGAAAAGAAACTAACTAGGATTTCCTTAGTAGCGGCGAGCGAACAGGAAAAAGCCCAGCACCGAATCCCGCGGCCGAAACCGGACGCCGGGAAATGTGGTGTTAGGGAGGATCCGTCATCCCGAGATTGTGCGACGCGTCCAAGTCCATCTTGAACGGGGCCACAGCCCATAGAGGGTGCCAGGCCCGTAGTGACCGTTGCCGATAACGGGAGGATCTCTCCTCAGAGTCGGGTTGCTTGAGAGTGCAGCCCTAAGTGGGTGGTAAACTCCATCTAAGGCTAAATATGACCACGAGACCGATAGCGAACAAGTACCGTGAGGGAAAGTTGAAAAGAACTTTGAAGAGAGAGTTCAATAGTACGTGAAACCGTTCAGGGGTAAACCTGAGAAACCCGAAAGGTCGAAAGGGGAGATTCAGCGTGACTCGATAGCGGCGCTAAATGATCGTGCGACGAACGGCGTACGCGTCGTTCGCGCCTTTTGTTTATGCGAACCGAAGTCGAACGCGTGCACTTCTCCCCCAGTAGGACGTCGCGATCCTTTGGGTGTCGATCTAAGGCCCGCGGTGGAGCCCGTTCGAACGGTTCGCCGTTTCGGACGAACCCGCGGTGTTTCCCGGTCGACTCGCTCGAAGGTATGCATATGGCGCCGAGCCGCTACACAGTTAGCGTCCGACCATTGGCAAGCGCGTTCGTTTATGACGGTAATCGCACCTGGTGTCGGTTCTGTCTACGAATGGCTGTTCGCCAATGAGTTCTCGGACAGACTCGGTTGAAACGCCGATCTGCGACGCTATAGCTTTGGGTACTTTCAGGACCCGTCTTGAAACACGGACCAAGGAGTCTAGCATGTGCGCGAGTCATTGGGACATGACTAAACCTAAAGGCGCAATGAAAGTGAAAGTTCGTCTTGCACGGACTAAGGGAAGATGGGCGGCCGTTACGGCTGTCGCCCCGCACTCCCGGGGCGTCTCATTCTCATTGCGAGAAGAGGCGCACCAAGAGCGTACACGCTGGGACCCGAAAGATGGTGAACTATGCCTGGTCAGGACGAAGTCAGGGGAAACCCTGATGGAGGTCCGTAGCGATTCTGACGTGCAAATCGATCGTCGGAACTGGGTATAGGGGCGAAAGACTAATCGAACCATCTAGTAGCTGGTTCCCTCCGAAGTTTCCCTCAGGATAGCTGGCGCTCGTCGCTTACGAGTTTCATCCGGTAAAGCGAATGATTAGAGGCATTGGGGTCGAAACGGCCTCAACCTATTCTCAAACTTTAAATGGGTGAGATCTCCGGCTTGCTCGAACTTTATATGAAGCCGCGAGACTCGAATCAGAGTGCCAAGTGGGCCATTTTTGGTAAGCAGAACTGGCGCTGTGGGATGAACCAAACGCCGAGTTAAAGCGCCTAAATCGACGCTTATGGGATACCATGAAAGGCGTTGGTAACTTAAGACATCAGGACGGTGGCCATGGAAGTCGGAATCCGCCAAGGAGTGTGTAACAACTCACCTGCCGAAGTTACTAGCCCTGAAAATGGATGGCGCTGAAGCGTCGTGCTTATACTCGGCCGTCAGCGGCATGTGCGGTCGGTTATTTAATTAACCGGCCATGAAGCCCTGACGAGTAGGAGGGTCGCGGCGGTGAGCGCAGAAGGACTGGCCGTGAGGCCGTCTGGAGCCGCCGTCGGTGCAGATCTTGGTGGTAGTAGCAAATACTCCAGCGAGGCCCTGGAGGACTGACGTGGAGAAGGGTTTCGTGTGAACAGCCGTTGCACACGAGTCAGTCGATCCTAAGCCCTAGGCGAAAGCCGATGTTGATGTGGTGTAGATATGTCGTTGGTTCGTTTTTAATTCGAACGTAAACGTACGAAGCGAGCACACACCCATTGGGCGAAAGGGAATCCGGTTCCTATTCCGGAACCCGGCAGCGGAACCGTTAATAATTCGGGCCCTCGCAAGAGAGTTCGTCGGGGCAACCCAAAAGGACCCGGAGACGCCGTCGGGAGATCCGGGAAGAGTTTTCTTTTCTGCATGAGCGTTCGAGTTCCATGGAATCCTCTAGCAGGGAGATATGGTTTGGAACGCGAAGAGCACCGCAGTTGCGGCGGTGTCCGGATCTTCCCCTCGGACCTTGAAAATCCGGGAGAGGGCCACGTCGAGGCGTCGCGCCGGTTCGTACCCATATCCGCAGCAGGTCTCCAAGGTGAAGAGCCTCTAGTCGATAGAATAATGTAGGTAAGGGAAGTCGGCAAATTGGATCCGTAACTTCGGGATAAGGATTGGCTCTGAGGATCGGGGCGTGTCGGGCTTGGCGAGGAAGCGGGTCGCGGCTGACGTGCCGGGCCTGTGCGAGGTGAAGCGTTGTTCCGTTTCGGCGGTCAATGTCGAATCCGAGTTCGGTCCCGTGCCTAGGCCTCCCGCGGAACCGTCTTGCTGCGAGGCTCCGGGTGCGCCCGTCAGGGCGTCCGGAAGTCCTCTTCGGCCGCCATTCAACGGTCAGCTCAGAACTGGCACGGACCGGGGGAATCCGACTGTCTAATTAAAACAAAGCATTGCGATGGCCCCTGCGGGTGTTGACGCAATGTGATTTCTGCCCAGTGCTCTGAATGTCAACGTGAAGAAATTCAAGCAAGCGCGGGTAAACGGCGGGAGTAACTATGACTCGAACACTCGGGCGTTGGTCCGAGGTAGTAGGGTCGTAGATACGCCGATGTCCACCTCCTAGTGGTTCCCGCCGGTAACGGACATCTATCGCTGATGGAACCTAGCTCGCTCTTGAAGAGCGGCGGACGGAGACTTGGAATCGTGGTGTGGTTCTGATGTAAGTCCTGAAACATGGCGTGATGGCCCGCCCGCCCGACCGGAGGGACTTAGAACCCCCTTCCGCGAGGGTCCTGTCTGTAGGTCCTCCACCTCCGTAAAACGAGATGGGGGAAACCGCAGACGGGGATGAAGAGTCGTTTGTTCCGTCGCATCGGAGATTGCGCAGCTGGGTCAAGTCGGCGGGGTGTTCGGCTAACGGACAAGGCTGGGCGTGAGGGGAGGTTTGCAGCTTCCCCTCACTTATGCCCGCTTTTACATTGCAGGCTCGGTTTCTAAGAATAATCCTCTAGTTCCCCCCGGCCCCCAGGCCGGGGCTCCTGCATTTGCTGCTGGTCGGAATGCCGATGGGGAGCCCGCCCAAAATCCATGCCCGTATTGTGCACGGTCGTTTACCACCGCCAATGGCCGCGGGTTGCATATACGGAGGGCGCATCCAGACGAGGCTAATAACGCAATAGACATCGAACGCATTCATGCCCGCTGGTCAGACGAGGAGACAGCCATGATGGCCAGGCTTGAGGCCGGTGCCATCCAGCAAGGGGGTGTAAGGTTTATGAACCAGTTTCTGGTTCCGCGCATGCCGGGTAGGACTCTGGAAGCAGTGAAAGGTAAGCGCAGAGATGCGACTTACAAAGCACTGGTCCAGAGATTTCTGCAGGCGCCGCAAATAAACCTCCCCGAACTGCGTGATGGTGATGCGCCTCGTCAGCCTGATCCTCAACGGGAAAACCCTCCCGAGCCCCCTGCTTTCGATGGGGCGATCAGGGGCGCTGTCGCCGACCTTGTCGGAGGGGTCGACTGGCAGCGCCTCGGGTTTCAGGGAGACCGTCTCTGTGACATCGCGAGACGGGCTTGCGATGGGGAGGATGTTTCGGGCCAGTTGCTGGGCTGGCTTCGGGATGTCTTCCCTGTCAAAAGGGTTAGTACCAGAGGGGATCAGAGCGACCTAGATGTCGACGGCGCATCGGTGAGCAGGCGCACGGCGAGGAGAAGGGAGTACGCTCGGGTGCAGGAGCTGTACCGGAAGGATCCCAAGGCGTGTTTGGCTCGAATCCTTGGTGATCGTCGAGAGGGGGCCAATCGGGCTCCCAATCGCGATCCCGCATTCATCGATTTTTGGCGAGGCGTCTTTTCGGAGGCGTCCGCTGAGGTCGAGGGATGGGCGGGGGAGGTCTCCGACCATGGAGAGCTGGCACGCCGGGTGTGGGACCCCATCTCTGTCGAGGAGGT
>NW_026986636.1:197500-205000 GCF_031307605.1 Tribolium castaneum | reverse complement strand
TACATTTGTTTAAATATTGTATTAGTGTTACGAAGTACGACGTTTAAATATTATGAATTATTTTTAGTTGTATATAAAATCATAGCTATTTTTGTAAATTAATAATGCAACCCGCAATACACCAAATGTGTATTAATATTGCCTAACTTGTACGAAGTACAACGTTCATTTAAGTGCATTAAGTATGGTGCTCTGTGCGATGAAATACGACGTTCATGTGACCATAAAGTAACAAACGAAGTACGGCGCTCACAAATGCAGCGCTCAAAATTATTGTTTCATTGCACGACGTTTGCTTTGTTTCTGACTGCGACAAAATGCAGCGTTCATTTGATTTTGTACATAGTACAGACAAAGTACGACGTTTACGAAGTACGGCACTCAAGATCGTGATTTTCTTGTACGACGTTTATTTGCACGTGCTGCCGATTGCGACGAAGTACAGCGTTCAATTGACTTTGTACATAGTACAGACGAAGTACGACGTTTGCGAAGTACGGCACTCAAAATCATGATTTTCTTGTTCGACGTTTATTTGCACTTGCTGTCGACTGCGACGAAGTTTAGCGTTCATTTGACTTTGTACATGGTACAGACGAAGTACGACGTTTGCGAAGTACGGCACTCAAAATCATTATTTTCTTGTACGACGTTTATTTGCACTTGCTGCCGACTGCGACGAATAACAGCGTTCAATTGACTTTGTACATAGTACAGACGAAGTACGACGTTTGCAAAGTACGGCACTCAAAATCACGATTTTCTTGTAAGACGATTATTTGCAGTTGCTTCCGACTGCGACGAAATGCAGCGTTCATAGTACAAACGAAGTACGACGTTCACAAAGTAATGAAGTAAAACGTAAACATTAAATAATAATAATGCAACCCACAATACATTAATTGTGTATCAAAATTGCATAACTTTTACGAAGTACAACGTTCAAAAATATTAAAGAATTTTATTTCTGTGGTATATAATAAAAAACCAGCAAATTTTTTTGCAAATTACGTATCTGTAAATAAATGTAAACATTTAGCAACTAATCAAAATTGTTTTTTTGCTTAGATATTAAAGTAAAACATAAAAATATATTAAATTTATAGAATGCAACCCGCAGCACACTAGATGTGCATTAATATTGCATAACCTTTACGAAGTACGACGTCCAAAAATATTAAATTTTTTTTATATTGAGGCAAAAAGTGAGAAGACATAAATTAATAATAGTGCAACCTGCAATACACTGAATATGTACTGATGTTGCATAACCTTCACGAAGTACTACGTTTAAATATAAATTAATATTATTGCGACCCGCAATACACTAAATTTGTATTAATATTGCATAACCTACACGAAGTACGACGTTCAAGAATATTAAAGAATTTTATTTCTGTGGTATATAATAAAAAAAACAGCAAATTTTTTTGCAAATTACGTATCTCTAAATAAATGTAAACATTTAGCAACTAATCAAAATTGTTTTTTTGCCTAGACATTAAAGTAAATCATAAAAATACATTAAATTTATAAAATGCAACCCGCAGCACAACAGATGTGCATCAATATTGCATAACTTTTACGAAGTACGACGTCCAAAAATATTACATTATTTTTATATTAAGGTAAAAAGTGAGAAAACATAAATTAATAATAATGCAACCTGCAATACACTTAATATGTACTGATGTTGCATAACCTTCACGAAGTACTACGTTCAAGTATAAATTAATATTATTGCGACCCGCAATACACTAAATTTGTATCAATATTGCATAACTTACACGAAGTACAACGTTCAAAAATATTAAATATTTTATTTGTAGTTTGCATATAATAAAAAAAAACAAATTTTTATGTAAATTACGTATCTGTAAATAAACGTACACATTTAACAATTAAATAAACTTAGTATTTTGGCCTAGATATTAAATTAAAACATAAAAATGCATAATATTTATTAAAATGCAACTTGCAATACACCAAATGTGTATGAATATTGCATAACCTTTGCGAAGTACGACGTTCACGAAGTACGTCGTTTACGAAGTGCGACGT
This sequence comes from Tribolium castaneum, assembly GCF_031307605.1. Taxonomy (NCBI): domain Eukaryota; kingdom Metazoa; phylum Arthropoda; class Insecta; order Coleoptera; family Tenebrionidae; genus Tribolium; species Tribolium castaneum. The sequence goes on along the minus strand of NW_026986636.1, from coordinate 202,939 downwards.
TCACGAAGTACGTCGTTTACGAAGTGCGACGTTCACGAAGTGCGACGTTCACGAAGTACGTCGTTTACGAAGTGCGACGTTCGCGAAGTACGACGTCTACACATTAGGGCACTCAAAATTATTGTTAGGTTGTACGACATTCAGACGTTCCAACTGCGACTAACTACAGCATTCATTTGACTTTGCACATACGACGAACGAAGTACGACGTTTACGAAGTACGGCGCTTAGAATAATTTTGTTTTTATTAATTAATAATTTTTTTTTAAACAAACGTTTTTATAATTAAATTTTATAATGGTTTAAATATAAAATATGACTTTTTAATATTATCAATATTTAAAATATTTTCTCCCCTTTGTGTGTATGCCTTATAGTTATAGAGCTGTGCGCTTCGGTAGACGTCGCCTGTGGAGCTATGTCAGTGGAGCGGTGCGCATATCCAATACCGAGCGGCTGCCTCGATCGGTGTCGCGCTGGTATATGTATGGTAGTGGTGTGTGTCGATGCGTTGAGTGAGGCGATATGAACGGTGTAACGGTTTAGTCGAAGTTTATCATAAATGACGACGACAAAACGACCGATTATGTATACGTTCTGCATTTGCTTCCAATTTATCGACGTTTATCGCACATTTCCGCTATCGAATTCGAATAGGGCTTTGCTTGCGAGATTGCTTTATTTTGTGATTTTGTGGCTCGCCCAGTTCCCCACAGCGAGATTGCGGATGCGGCAAAACGTATTCTCTTACGTTGGCGGTCCTTATGCAATCAAACTTTGTTGAACTAACAAATGTTTGTGATTTAAACAAACAAAAATAATAAATGCGTCAACTCTCTAATATCCGAGCGAGAATATTTATATAATATTCGTAACGTTTATGGATTCGAAAGAATTTCATAAATTCACGTCGCATTCAATCTTGCGAAGAGTGAAGAGAATGTTTGAACTTTTAAATCGGCAAAGGTAAAAAATAATATTATAAATATTATTATTATGCCTTTATTGACCGATATATGTGTTGTGGTGTTTAACGACTATATCGTACGAAGAAAAGAAGAAATAGCGTGGCGTTACTTTCTTATATGTTAGATTGTTTCGCACAAACGCGCATATTCTTCATCTTTATAAACGATGATGATGAGTATTTTATTCTCTCGTCTGTCTCAAAAAACACAAAAACACAGTTCCCTGGTTGATCCTGCCAGTAGTCATATGCTTGTCTCAAAGATTAAGCCATGCATGTCTCAGTACAAGCCAAATTAAGGTGAAACCGCGAAAGGCTCATTAAATCAGTTATGGTTCCTTAGATCGTACCCACATTTACTTGGATAACTGTGGTAATTCTAGAGCTAATACATGCAAACAGAGCTCCGACCGGAGACGGAAGGAGCGCTTTTATTAGATCAAAACCAATCGGTGGCGGTTTCGCCGTCATCGTACAACTTGGTGAATCTGAATAACTTTACGCTGATCGCACGGTCTCGCACCGGCGACGCATCTTTCAAATGTCTGCCTTATCAACTGTCGATGGTAGGTTCTGCGCCTACCATGGTTGTAACGGGTAACGGGGAATCAGGGTTCGATTCCGGAGAGGGAGCCTGAGAAACGGCTACCACATCCAAGGAAGGCAGCAGGCGCGCAAATTACCCACTCCCGGCACGGGGAGGTAGTGACGAAAAATAACGATACGGGACTCATCCGAGGCCCCGTAATCGGAATGAGTACACTCTAAACCCTTTAACGAGGATCAATTGGAGGGCAAGTCTGGTGCCAGCAGCCGCGGTAATTCCAGCTCCAATAGCGTATATTAAAGTTGTTGCGGTTAAAAAGCTCGTAGTCGAATTTGTGTCCCGCGCCGCCGGTTCATCGTTCGCGGTGTTAACTGGCGTTTCGCGGGACGTCCTGCCGGTGGGCTTAGCTCGAGAGGGCGGCCCAACTCAATCCCGCCGCGGTGCTCTTCATTGAGTGTCGAGGTGGGCCGGCACGTTTACTTTGAACAAATTAGAGTGCTTAAAGCAGGCTAAAACTTCGCCTGAATACTGTGTGCATGGAATAATGGAATAGGACCTCGGTTCTATTTTGTTGGTTTTCGGAACCCCGAGGTAATGATTAATAGGAACGGATGGGGGCATTCGTATTGCGACGTTAGAGGTGAAATTCTTGGATCGTCGCAAGACGGACAGAAGCGAAAGCATTTGCCAAAAACGCTTTCATTGATCAAGAACGAAAGTTAGAGGTTCGAAGGCGATCAGATACCGCCCTAGTTCTAACCATAAACGATGCCAGCTAGCGATCCGCCGACGTTCCTCCGATGACTCGGCGGGCAGCTTCCGGGAAACCAAAGCTTTTGGGTTCCGGGGGAAGTATGGTTGCAAAGCTGAAACTTAAAGGAATTGACGGAAGGGCACCACCAGGAGTGGAGCCTGCGGCTTAATTTGACTCAACACGGGAAACCTCACCAGGCCCGGACACCGGAAGGATTGACAGATTGAGAGCTCTTTCTTGATTCGGTGGGTGGTGGTGCATGGCCGTTCTTAGTTGGTGGAGCGATTTGTCTGGTTAATTCCGATAACGAACGAGACTCTAGCCTGCTAAATAGGCGTATTTCGACATCCCAAATACCCGCTGGAGCCGGGTTCGCCCGGTCTCTATGTGCGGTTTTTACTGTCGGCGTACAAACAATTCTTCTTAGAGGGACAGGCGGCTTCTAGCCGCACGAGATTGAGCAATAACAGGTCTGTGATGCCCTTAGATGTTCTGGGCCGCACGCGCGCTACACTGAAGGAATCAGCGTGTCCTCCCTGACCGAGCGGTCCGGGTAACCCGCTGAACCTCCTTCGTGCTAGGGATTGGGGCTTGCAATTGTTCCCCATGAACGAGGAATTCCCAGTAAGCGCGAGTCATAAGCTCGCGTTGATTACGTCCCTGCCCTTTGTACACACCGCCCGTCGCTACTACCGATTGAATGATTTAGTGAGGTCTTCGGACCGGTGCGCGGTGGCGTTTCGACGTTGCCGATGTTGCTGGGAAGATGACCAAACTTGATCATTTAGAGGAAGTAAAAGTCGTAACAAGGTTTCCGTAGGTGAACCTGCGGAAGGATCATTAACGTGTAAATGTTGTTGTTTAGTTGTCACACATACACACATTTTGTCTGTGCTGATCAACAAAAAACACACACATACATACACTATTCGTATGATGATCAATTCTCATACAAAATTCTTCATTATGCGTCGAACGGAAAAGCAACAACGGGTCGTCTTGCATTAAGCGGATCTGTTGTTACGTTTTTCGATTTATTTTATAAATCGATTGTAAACGTGCCGTAAACGACGTTTTCGAAGAATTTTTTTGAACATTAACACGAATCAATATTGTCGAAAGATGGTTATGTGCTAACGTTTTATTATTGCTTTCGCAGTGCCGGTCTTAGCGTATTTCCATCATCGTATTCGCTTCGAAAAAAAGTACTAATACAGTGGTGGTGTATAATTAATGTGCAAGAGATGTTGTTGTTGTTGTTGTAGTATTTGTATATGGTTGGAGTTATTTATAATAACAAACAAGAATGAATAATAATGGTGTCTGCCAATACGATCGTACTTTATGTACACGAATAAAACTTTATACATACAAACCATAATAATAAATAAACTCGAAACAACCAACAACAAAATTATTACGCTACTGTACATACAAACACACATTTATACATACCATCATTTTACTTTACCGATGGTGAGTGATGTTTGAAAAATAAACGCTTAGGCTTACGATTTTGTAAGCCAGTCTTTGCGTATTTTCTTCATCGTATTCGCTTCGGAAAAAAGAAAATAAAGATGGTGTATAATTAATGTGTAAAAGAGATGTTGTAGTTGTAATTTAATTTGTAAATGGTTGGAGTTTATTAATAAATAATAATAGGGGCTGTCTATTCGTCTGTACTTTATGTACAAGACTACAAAAACGTTTTATAACAATAAAAAGCTCGAAACAACCAATAACAAAATATACTACTACTATACTACTATACATACAAACGCACATTTATAAATACATAAAATCAATTTACTTTATCGATAGAGAGTGATGTTTGGAAAAAAACGCTTAGGCTTACGGTTTTCGGGTACCTGGGTTCCGCATGCGTCGAAGTAATAATTTACTTTAACGACGCGACGAACCGTAGGAATCTAAATAAAAAAGTTTATTTATTAACTTTTTTAGATTCTGTGGGTTTTAAATGATATACGCCCGACTGACGAAGGAACGTTTTGCACTGCCTGTGCTTTTCTTTTGATTCGTTTTTATGTCGACGGACGTTCTTAGAATGCCCACCAAACGACGTATCACACAAAACACCCTACAATTGTATTGTTTGGTAAATATTGTTGTGATTAAGTTTGTAGCTGTGGCGTTTGTTTGAAGAAAACGTCTGGTTTTTCGACATATTTTCTATTTAATAAATATACATAATGCTTATCGCAAAAGGAGCAGAGTTTTATAGACAAAGTTGATAGAGAAAAAAAACCTAATAGATATATATACGTATTTATAAAACGTTAATATCATCGGGTTATTCTTTATGTAAACTTAAACTATAACTGCATACTCTTTTCGATAAGTAGATACAAATGCCACTTTAATTAAATAAAATATTATAAAATATAACGCCGAACGTTTCTTTCGATTGGTCCGTTTCTCACATATACATCACAATTGTAATAACCTTAAGTAGTTATTTTTGTTGTTGTGTGATGATGAAACGATTTCGATGTGGAACGGTGCGTTATGTAATAATATTTTAAATTTGTTTGAAAAGATTACCCTGAACGGTGGATCACTTGGCTCGTGGGTCGATGAAGAACGCAGCTAATTGCGCGTCAACTTGTGAACTGCAGGACACATGAACATCGACATTTCGAACGCACATTGCGGTCCTCGGATATACTGTTCCCGGACCACTCCTGGCTGAGGGTCGTGTCAATTTCAAAGACTGCTCGGTTTTTGTCTTAAACACAGCGCACAATGTTGTGTAGACAATTACGTCGGAGCGTGTTGGGTGCAAATATGACGCGTTACTATAATTGTTAATTGATTGTCGGTTGTCATAATAAAATATTATGCAACGTAGACAACAATAAAAACAATATAAAAAATAACGCGGCATCCTAAAACGCAATAGCGGCTGACATTCTTATTAGTTTGTTGGTGAAAGTTGGTTTAGACGTAGCACGTCCGATATTAAAAAGCAGCCACAACGCTTAAATTTCGAACGAAGCGATCGTCGTGTCCGAGACGTTAAAGTTGTTTATATGCATATTTTATGCACTATAATTAACAACAACAACATTCTCGCAACGACGTCAGATCGATGTTTGAAATTGTTTGGAGGCAGCCATATAAACGGAATACGTGTAATTATCGTCTGACAAA
>NW_026986636.1:157500-192500 GCF_031307605.1 Tribolium castaneum | reverse complement strand
CGTAGCCCCTAAAATATTAATAAAAAATATTTTAGTATAAACCACCCCTTTGTATTTGGGGGTGAGTTAAGGGTAAAAATGTAAAAATTAAAAAAAAATAACCAAATTTAAATATGTTGTGTATTTTAGTGCGTAGATAAGGCTCTTGCATTAGTTTTTTAGATTTCACCCTTTGAGGGTGAGTAATTAAACAAAAAGCTACAAATAAAGCCTAATCGATACCGTTTCTTGCATATAGGTAGCCTCTAAAATATTAATAAAAAATATTTTAGTATAAACCACCCCTTTGTATTTGGGGGTGACTTAAGGGTAAAAATGTAAAAATTAAAAAAAAAACAAAATTAACCAAATTTAAATATGTTGTGTATTTTAGTGCGTAGATAAGGCTCTTATATAATGTTTTTACATTTCACCCTTTGGGGGTGAGTTATTAAACAAAAAGCTACAAATAAAGCCTAATCGATACGGTTTTTTGCATATAGGTAGCCTCTAAAATATTAATAAAAAATATTTTAGTAAAAACCACCCCTTTGTATTTGGGGGTGACTTAAGGGTAAAAATGTAAAAATTAAAAAAAAAACAAAATTAACCAAATTTAAATATGTTGTGTATTTTAGTGCGTAGATAAGGCTCTTATATAATGTTTTTAGATTTCACCCTTTGGGGGTGAGTTATTAAACAAAAAGCTACAAATAAAGCCTAATCGATACCGTTTCTTGCATATAGGTAGCCTCTAAAATATTAATAAAAAATATTTTAGTAAAAACCACCCCTTTGTATTTGGGGGTGACTTAAGGGTAAAAATGTAAAAATTAAAAAAAAACAAAATTAACCAAATTTAAATATGTTGTGTATTTTAGTGCGTAGATAAGGCTCTTATATTCGTTTTTTAGATTTCACCCTTTGGGGGTAAGTTTTTAAACAAAAATCTACAAATAAAGCCTAATCGATACGGTTTTTTGCATATAGGTAGCCCCTAAAATATTAATAAAAAATATTTTAGCAAAAAACACCCCTTTGTATTTGGGGGTTAATTAAGGGTAAAAACGTAAAAAATAAAAATAAACAAAAATTAACCTAATTTAAATAATTGAAAATTTATCACATTTACTACAAATATTGTATGTATTTCAATGCGTACATAAGGACCATATATTTCTTTTTTTTTTAATTTTACCCTTAGAGGGTGAGTTTTTAGCGTTTGTAAAAAAATGTTACTGGATTCCTATAATTACCATTAAATCTACAGTCATGTGGTTTACAATAAAAAAAATATATTACCATAAAGAACTAAGAACTAAATACTTTTTCCTTATCAAAAACACCCCTAAAGTGTACAAAAAAATAATACACATACAGTCAGATCGATATGGGTTTTTGCGTGCAAATACCCACTAAAATAAAAATAAAGCTTATTTAAATAAAATCCACCCCTTTGAATTAAGAGGTGAGTTAAGGGTAAAAATGTAAAAAATAAAAATAAAGAAAAATTTATCACATTTGGATATAAATAAACAAAAATTTATCACATTTAGGTATATTGTGTATATCAATGCGTACAAAAGGCCCCTATATTACTTTTTTGGATTTCACTCTTTGGGGGTGACTATTTAACTTTTATAAAAAAAGGTTTTTACATTTCCATAAGTGTCTTCGAATCGATTGACAAGCGGTTTACAATAAAAAAATATATTATAATAATTATAAAAAACAGACACCACTTATTTAAAAAAGCCACCCCTAAAATTGACAAAAAAAAAACAAATACAGTCAGATTAATATAGGTTGTAGCGTGCAAGTACCCTTTGAAATAGAAATAAAGATAATTTAAACAGCGAAGGAACTGGCTTACCTCGGCCTATGATTAGAAAACAGTTTCCTGTATAACTTGCATTCGCCATAACTATAAATAAATCACAAGGACAAACGTTTGACAAAGTAGGCATATACCTGGATGGGCCATGTTTTGTGCATGGCCAATTGTATGTAGCTATGAGTCAAGTGGGGTTAGGAGAAAATTTAAAAATATATATAACAAACGGACCTCAACAAGGGAAATATAACTATCGCAATGGAAGGACGTTTACCAGAAATGTCGTATTTCGGAATGTTGTAGCAAATAATACACGGCCACACACTATGCAACATAACGCAGATGAACCACTGCAACCTATTATTCTACAAATCTACGACGAATGGAATGATGATTTCGACTGGAATACACTTCCAGAATTTGAAGACAAATTTCTCGGCAATCCTCTTCCAATAATAAGAAGTATTCAACCGTTCTATACCGATTCACAATTAAGGCGGCAAGTATCCACCATGGAGAAGCCTGATACGTCTGGACTTAATATTAAACAAACGACAACACACTTACAAATCTCAAGTGACGATGACGAAGATTCTTTATAAAACCTTTTATATTTACTAAATTGAAAAACATATGTTAAAACAATTTAATAAATGTTATGTTTTTAATTGTGACAAGTGTTTTTAATATAATCCATATCATACATAACAACTTACACCGTGTTAAGCCTGAAATAATCAATTTAGCTCAAATTCTATTACGTTAGGTCCAAAAGATCAGTTTGGTTTTAAAAACTATACAACCAGAAATTCGACAAAAATTGGCGGCGGTACTTTCAGGGCGCGTATTTTTATACCCGCTAACGGAGACCTTGAGCTATAGAAAAAATTTTCCATGCGCGCCGAAGGCGCGCATGTACTTCATAGATTTTGACCTGGGAAATTTAAAAATCAACACCAAAACTTTTTACACCCCCTACAACCCCCTTAAAAATAGCCAAATACAACAAATTTTAACAACCACTAAATTCAAAATCGTCTCATAACGTTAAAAAATTTTTTCAAAATTTTACACCTTAAAAAGAAACTCCGAAATTCTCTTAGCTTTTGTTTTTCATTGGTCCAGAGCGCATGCGCATGCGCGTCTGACCTGTACATTTTCCCCACCAAACGTCCATAGATCACGGTAACTAAAGGGCGTACAATCATCAAACAACTTCTAAAGTGCTTAGGTCATGCTCCCCCGACATATGAAAAAAAAAACAGATTTTTATCTCAATTAGATCTAAAAGTCACTTCCCCCACCACCCGGACCACTAATGCGGACTTTGAGCTGGATAAAAGTCACAAAGTCATGATTAAAATTTTAAAGTTTTTTTAACTTAATCGATAGACATGCGCGTAAGATTAAAAAAATAATTTTTATAAATGTGAAAAGACCACCCCTTCTATTCGAAAAACAACCCTAAAATTGACAAAAAAAAACAAAATCTACAAATAAAGCCTAATCGATACGGTTTTTTGCATATACGTAGCCCCTAAAATATTAATAAAAAATATTATAACAAAAACCACCCCTGTGTATTAGGGGGTGAGTAAAGGGTAAAAACGTAAAAAATAAAAAAAATTAAAAATTAACCAAATTTAAATATGTTGTGTATTTTAGTGTGTAGATAAGGCCTCTATGTTGTTTTTTTAGATTTCACCCTTAGGGGGTGAGTTTTTAACGTATTTAAAGAACCACTAAATTCAAAAAATTCAAACAATGTCAAAGATGTTTTTTAAAAATTTTAGACCTCAAAAAGAAACTCCGAAATTCTCTTAGCTTTCGTTTTTCATTGGTCCAGAGCGCATGCGCATGCGCGTCTGACCTGTACATTTTCCCCACCAAACGTCCATAGATCACGGTAACTAAAGGGCGTACAAACATCAAACAACTTCTAAAGTGCTTAGGTCATGCTCCCCCGACATATGAAAAAAAAAACAGATTTTTATCTCAATTAGATCTAAAAGTCACTTCCCCCACCACCCGGACCACTAATGCGGACTTTGAGCTGGATAAAAGTCACAAAGTCATGATTAAAATTTTAAAGTTTTTTTAACTTAATCGATAGACATGCGCGTAAGATTAAAAAAATAATTTTGATAATTGTGGAATGACCACCCCTTCTATTCGAAAAACAACCCTAAAATTGACAAAAAAAACCAAAATCTACAAATAAAGCCTAATCGATACGGTTTTTTGCATATACGTAGCCCCTAAAATATTAATATAAAATATTATAATAAAAACCACCCCTGTGTATTAGGGGGTGAGTAAAGGGTAAAAACGTAAAAAATAAAAAAAATAAAAAATTAACCAAATTTAAGTATGTTGTGTATTTTAGTGTGCAGATAAGGCCTCTATGTTTTTTTTTTAGATTTCACCCTTAGGGGGTGAGTTTTTAACGTATTTAAAGAACCACTAAATTCAAAAAATTCAAACAATGTCAAAGATGTTTTTTAAAAATTTTAGACCTCAAAAAGAAACTCCAAAATTCTCTTAGCTTTCGTTTTTCATTGGTCTGGTGCGCATGCGCAGTTGCGTCTGACCAGTACATTTTCCCCACCAAACGTCCACAGATCACGGTAACTAAAGGGCGTACAATCATCAAACAACTTCTAAAGCGCTTAGGTCATGTTCCCCCGACATATGAAACAAAAACAGATTTTTATCTCAATTAGATCTAAAAGTCACTTCCCCCACCACCCGGACCACTAATGCGGACTTTGAGCTGGATAAAAGTCACAAAGTCATGATTAAAATTTTAAAGTTTTTTTAACTTAATCGATAGACATGCGCGTGAGATTAAAAAAATAATTTTTATAAAGGTGGAATAACCACCACTTCTATTCGAAAAACAACCCTAAAATTGACAAAAAAAAATAAAATCTACAAATAAAGCCTAATCGATACGGTTTTTTGCATATACGTAGCCCCTAAAATATTAATAAAAAATATTATAACAAAAACCACCCCTGTGTATTAGGGGGTGAGTAAAGGGTAAAAACGTAAAAAATAAAAAAAAATAAAAATTAACCAAATTTAAATATGTTGTGTATTTTAGTGTGCAGATAAGGCCTCTATGTTGTTTTTTTAGATTTCACCCTTAGGGGGTGAGTTATTAAACAAAAATCTACAAATAAAGCCTAATCGATACGGGTTTTTGCATATAGGTAGCCCCTAAAATATTAATAAAAAATATTTTAGCAAAAACCACCCCATTGTATTTGGGGGTGAGTTAAGGGTAAAAATGTAAAAATTAAAAAAAAAAAGCAATTATCCAAATTTAAATATGTTGTGTATTTTAGTGCGTAGATAAGGCTCTTATATAATTTTTTTAGATTTCACCCTTTGGGGGTGAGTTATTAAACAAAAATCTACAAATAAAGCCTAAGCAATACGGTTTTTTGCATATACGTAGCCAATAAAATACTAATAAAAAAAAATTTTAGCAACAACCACCCTTTTGTATTTGGGGGTGAGTTAAGGGTAAAAATGTAAAAATTAAAAAAAAAACACAATTAACCAAATTTAAATATGTTGTGTATTTTAGTGCGTAGATAAGGCTCTTATATAATGTTATTAGATTCCACCCTTTGGGGGTGAGTTATTAAACAAAATCTACAAATAAAGCCTAATCGATACGGTTTTTTGCATATACGTAGCCCCTAAAATTTTAATAAAAAATATTTTAGCAAAAAACACCCTTTTCTATTTGGGGGTGAGTTAAGGGTAAAAATGTAAAAATTAAAAAACAAATTAACCAAATTTAAATATGTTGTGTATTTTAGTGCGTAGATAAAACTCTTATATAATTTTTTTAGATTTCACCCTTTTGGGGTGAGTTATTAAACAAAAATCTACAAATTAAGCCTAATCGATACGGTTTTTGGCATATACGTAGCCCCTAAAATATTAATAAAAAATATTTTAGCAAAAACCACCCCTTTGTATTTAGGGGTGAGTTAGGGGTAAAAATGTAAAAATTAAAAAAAAAACAAAATTAATCAAATTTTAATATCTTGTGTATTTTAGTGCGTAGATAAGGCTCTTATATTAGTTTTTTAGATTTCACCCCTTAGGGGTGAGTTATTAAACAAAATGCTATAAATAAAGCCTAATTGATACGGTTTTTGGCATATAGGTAGCCCCTAAAATATTAATAAAAAATTTTAGCAAAAACCACCCCTTTGTATTTGGGGGTGAGTTAAGGGTAAATATGTAAAAATTAAACAAATTACATTTAACCAAATTTAAATATGTTGTGTATTTTAGTGCGTAGATAAGGCTCTTATATAATTTTTTTAGATTTCACCCTTTGGGGGTGAGTTATTAAACAAAAATCTACAAATAAAGCCTAATCGATACGGTTTTTTGCATATACGTAGCCCCTAAAATATTAATAAAAAATGTTTTACCAAAAACCACCCCTTTGTATTTGGGGGTGAGTTAGGGGTAAAAATGTAAAGAATTTAAAAAAAGGAAAATTTACCACATTTACTTATATTGTGTATTTCAGTGCATACATAAGGCCCCTATTTTACTTTTTTAGATCTTACCATTAGGGGGTGACATTTTAGCGTTTGAAAAAAAAAGATTATTGAATTATGAAATGGTCATCGAATATATAACCAAGTGGTTTACAGTAACAAAAAATATTACCAAAAAAAACCCTTCTTTCAGAGTAACAACAAAATTAAAATCGAAAATTAAAAATGCAACCCACAATACACTTATGTGTATTAATATTGCATAACTTTTACGAAGTAGAGCGTTAGAAGAAAAAGGTAAAATGTATATCAATATTACCTAAATGAGACAAAGTACGATGTTCAGAAACATAAATTATTGTTATAAATGCTATAATAAAACAATAATTTATTGTTCTGTACTTGAAAATGTGTAGATAAATATATACGTTTGACGTTTAAATAATACAGATAATTTGCCAAAATATTAAAGTAAATATAAGACAAAAACAAAAATGCAACCAGCAATACATTAACTGTGTATAACATTGCCTCACGTTCAGAAAGTAAAACGTTCGAAAAAAAAATGTGGATTTAGTTTTCAATAAAACAAAAATTTTAATTAAACCAAAAACAATAAACAAATCAAAAATGAAAGTGCAATTCACTATACACTAAATGTAAAAAAATTACATAAATAAGAATGCAACTTGCAATACACCAAATGTAAATCAATATTGCCTAACTGAGACAAAATACGACGTTCAGAAACAAAAATTAAAGTTTTAAATGCTATAAAAAACAATAATTTATTGTTCTGTACTTGAAAATCTGTAGATAAGTATGTACGTTTGAGGTTTAAATAATACAGGTAATTTGCAAAGATATTAAAGTAAATATAAGAGAAACACAAAAATGCAACCAGCCAGCAGTACATTTAATGTGTATAGCATTGCCTAACGTTCACAAAGTAAAACGTTCGAAAAAAAAATGTGGATTTACATTGAAATAAAACAAAAATTTTGATTAAACTACAAAAAATAAACAAATTAAAAATGAAAGAGCAATTCACTATACAGTAAATGTGTATCACTATTGCGTAACATTTACAAAGTACAATGTTACAATGTTCGAATATAAAAATTGTTGATATTAGACTAGATAAAAATATAAATATTTGTTTTGTAAATTGGCTTATATATATATATATATATATATATATATATATAAATTTATATACATTAATACATTTAGCGAGTGGAGTAAATAAAACAAAAAATTTGATATTTCAGGTAATTAGTAGAGATACGGGAACTATTTGTAGCAGGTAAAGAAAGAGATTAACATGAAACGCTTCCCCACAATTCCTGTGTTAATGCTTCCAAGTAATTTGAACATATCTGAGAAATATACCAAACAAATAATTCCAAGTAATTTACAAACTTTTGATATTTCATACAAACAAACAACTATTTCAAAAGCAAAAACAAGAATTACAATATTAATTTAAATTCAAATATTGTTGCAAGTCTGTACTTTTCAAGTAATTATTTGAAATACGAAAACTATTTGTTTAAAGTAAAGAAAGAGATTAACATAAATCGCTTCTACAAAGTTGCATTGTCAATGCTTCCAAGTAATTGTAAACTTTTGAGAAAAGTTTCAAACAAATGGTTCCAAGTAATTTTAATCTTCTGAAAATATCTACTTAACAAACAAAGATAACAATTACAAAATTAAATTAAAAAATGACTATTAATTGTACGCAAACGTAAGATACACATAAAAACCACGTATTGTTTTCAACCAATTAGTAAACTGCAAACAACAATATCATGCAAATATTAAATTTTACATCAACGCCAACTAATGCAACAAATAAATAACAATAATTAATCAATAATAAATTTTAGGTAATTAACTGAGATACTGAAACTAAACACATCAAAAAAATGATACAAACAAATAACTATTTTACAAGCAAAAACAACAATTACAGTATTAATTGTAATTATGGCTATAAAAAATTTACAATTACGAAATACATTGTAAAACAAAAAGTTTTGTAATTACTTTGTAATGTGCAAACAAATGTAACATGTAAATATTAATTTTTACATCAACATCAACTCTAAAAATTGCAACAATTAAATAACAAATGACTAAAAATAAGTTACTATACCCATACATACATTAAACAAATATAAAAACAATATTAAAATATAAACGTTGTTACAAGTCTAAACATTTTTTAATTAATTTGTAATGTGCAAACAAATGTAACATGCAAATATTAATTTTTACATCAACATCAACTCTAAAAATTGCAACAATTAAATAACAATTGACTAAAAATAAGTTACTATACCCATACATACATTAAACAAATAGAAAACTATATTAAAATATAAACGTTGTTACAAGTCTGTACTTTCCAAGTAATTACTTGACTTACAAAAATTATAGGTTCCAGATGAAAAGAAAACTAAACGTGAAAGAATTCTACGAAATACCATTGTCAGTGGTTCTAAGTAATGATAAAACTTTTAAAAAATTTTTCAAACAAATGCTTCCAATTAATTTCTAACTTTTGAAAAAAAAAACTGTTATATAAACAAAAGCAACAATTTTTAATATTAATTACAAAGCTGACTATAAACATTACACAAACGTAAAACACACATAAAAAACATACATTCTTTCTATGTAATTAGTAATGTGGAAACAAATGCATCATCCAAATATTAACTTTTACATCATCTACGACTAATGCAACAATTAAACAAAAAATGTCTAAAAAAAAATTATAATACCCAAAAATACATTAAAGTAAAAAGAAAACTACATTAAAATTTAAACGTTGTTGTAAGTCTGTACTTTTCAAGTAATAAGTAGAGATACGGGAACTATTTGTTGCAGTTAAAGAAAGAGATTAATATGAAACGCTTCCACACAAATCCATTGTCAATGCTTCCAAGTAATTTGAACATATCTGAAAAATGTACCAAACAAATAATTCCAAGTAATTAACAAACGTTTGATATTTGATACAAACAAACTACTATTTCAAAAGCAAAAACAACAATTAAAATACTAATTTAAATTCGAATATTCTTGCAAGTCTGTACTTTTCAAGTAATTACTTAATATACAAAAACTATTTGTTCCAGGTAAAGAATGAGATTAACATAAAACGCTTCTTCAAAGTTCCATTGTCAATGCTTCCAAGTAATTAGAAACTTCTGAGAAAAGTTTCAAACAAATGGTTCCAAGTAATTTGAATATTTTGAAAATAGATTTAAACAAATTTCTACTTAACAAACAAAAATAACATTTACAATAATAATTTCAAAACTGACTATTACTTTACGCAAACGTAAGACACACATAAAAAAAACATACATTGTTTTCAAATAATTAGTAACATGCAAACAACTGTAACATGCAAATGTTAAATTTTATAAAAATATAGGCTACAGATGAAAAGAAAACTAAACGTGAAAGAATTCTACGAAATACCATTGTCAGTGGTTCTAAGTAATGATAAAACTTTTGAAAAATATTACAGACAAATGGTTCCAAGTAATTTCTAACTTTTGAAAAAAAAAATTAGACAAATATCTGTTATATAAGCAAAAACAACAATTTTTAATATTGATTTCAAAGCTAACTATAAGCATTACAAAAACGTAAAACACACATAAAAAACATACATTGCTTCCAAGTCATTAATAATGTGCAAATAAATGTATCATCCAAATATAAATTTTTACATCAACACCGACTAATGCAACAATTAAACAAAAAATGACTATAAAAGAATTACAATACGCAAAAATAAATTAAACAAAAAAGAAAAATATAATAAAATTTAAAAATTGTTGCAATTCTGTACTTTTCAAGTAATTAGTTGAGATACTGAAACTATTTGTTCCAGGTAAAGAGCAAAATTAACATGAAACGTTTCTACAATGTTACATTGTCAATGGTTTCAAGTAATTTAAAAACATCAAAGAAATGTACCAAACAAACAGTTTCCAATAATTTGTATAATTTTGAAACTTGGTAAAAACGAATAAGTACTTCAAAAACAACAATTAAACAATTAATTTAAATTTAGATGTTGTTGCAAGTGTACTTTCCAAGTAATTAGTTGAGATACGAAAACTATTTGTTGCAGGTAAAGAAAGGGATTAACATGAAACGCTTCCACAAAGTTCCATTGTCAATGGTTCCAAGTAATTTGAACATATCTGAGAAATGTACAAAATAATTCCAGGTAATTTAGAATCTTTTGATACTTTATACAATCCAACAACTATTTCATAAGCAAAAACAACAATTAAAATATTAATGTAAATTCGAATATTCTTGCAAGTCTGTACTTTTCAAGTAATTACTTGAGATACAAAAACTATTTGTTCCAGGTAAAGAAAGAGATTAACATAAAACGCTTCTTCAAAGTTCCATTGTCAATGCTTCCAAGTAATTAAAAACTTCTGAGAAAAGTTTCAAACAAATGGTTCCAAGTAATTTGAATATTTTGAAAATAGATTTAAACAAATATCTACTTAACAAACAAAAATAACAATTACAATGATAATTTCAAAACTGACTATTAATTTACGCAAACGTAAGACACACATAAAAAAACATACATTGTTTTCAAATAATTAGTAAAATGCAAACAACTGTAACATGCAAATATAAAATTTTACATCAACTCCAACTAATGCAACAAATAAGTAACAAATATCTATCATAAATTTTAGGTAATTAGTTGAGATACTGGAACTATTTGTTACAGATAAAAAAAGAGAAATCAACATAAAACGTTTCTACAAAGTTCCATTCTCAAAATAAATTAAAAACATCAAAAAACAAATAATCAACATAATCAACAAACAAATAACTATTTTATAAGCAAAAACAACAATTAAAGAATTAATTGAAATTATAGCTATAAAAAATTTACAAACACGAAACACGTTTAAAAACAAACATTTTTTAAAGTAATTTGTAATGTACAAACAAATGTAACATGCAAATATTAATTTTTACATCAAACTTAAACTCCAAAAATTACAACAATTAAATAACAAATGACTAAAAATAAGTTACTATACTCATACATACATTAAAAACAATAAGAAAACTATATTAAAATATAAACGTTGTTACAAGTCTGTACTTTCCAAGTAATTACTTGACTTACAAAAATTATAGGTTCCAGATAAAAAGAAAACTAAACGTGAAAGAATTCTACGAAATACCATTGTCAGTGGTTGTAAGTAATAATAAAACTTTTGAAAAATGTTCCAAACAAATGGTTCGAAGTAATTTCTAACTTTTGAAAAAAAGAAAATAAAGCAAATATCTGTTATATGAACAAAAGCAACAATTTTTAATATTAATTTCAAAAATGACTATAAACATTACAAAAACGTAATACACAAATAAAACACATACATTGTTTCCAAATCATTAGTAATGTGCAAATAAATGTATCATCCAAATATTAACTTTTACATCATCTCCGACTAATGCAACAATTAAACAAAAAATTTCTATAAAAGAATTACAATACCCAAAAAAAAAATAAACAAAAAAGAAAAATATATCAAAATTTAAAAATTGTTGCAAGTCTGTACTTTTCAACTAATTAGTTGAGATACTGAAACTATTTTTTCCAAGTAAAGAAAGAAATTAATATGAAACGCTTCTACAATTTTCTATTGTCAAAGGTTTTAAGTAATTTAAAAACATCTGAGAAATGTACCAAACAAACAGGTCCAAATGATTTGTAAAGTTTTGGAAATTGATATAAACAAATAACTATTTATAAGCAAAATCAACAATTAAACTTTTGAAAAAAAAAACTGTTATATAAACAAAAGCAACAATTTTTAATATTAATTACAAAGCTGACTATAAACATTACACAAACGTAAAACACACATAAAAAACATACATTCTTTCTATGTAATTAGTAATGTGGAAACAAATGCATCATCCAAATATTAACTTTTACATCATCTACGACTAATGCAACAATTAAACAAAAAATGTCTAAAAAAAAATTATAATACCCAAAAATACATTAAAGTAAAAAGAAAACTACATTAAAATTTAAACGTTGTTGTAAGTCTGTACTTTTCAAGTAATAAGTAGAGATACGGGAACTATTTGTTGCAGTTAAAGAAAGAGATTAATATGAAACGCTTCCACACAAATCCATTGTCAATGCTTCCAAGTAATTTGAACATATCTGAAAAATGTACCAAACAAATAATTCCAAGTAATTAACAAACGTTTGATATTTGATACAAACAAACTACTATTTCAAAAGCAAAAACAACAATTAAAATACTAATTTAAATTCGAATATTCTTGCAAGTCTGTACTTTTCAAGTAATTACTTAATATACAAAAACTATTTGTTCCAGGTAAAGAATGAGATTAACATAAAACGCTTCTTCAAAGTTCCATTGTCAATGCTTCCAAGTAATTAGAAACTTCTGAGAAAAGTTTCAAACAAATGGTTCCAAGTAATTTGAATATTTTGAAAATAGATTTAAACAAATTTCTACTTAACAAACAAAAATAACATTTACAATAATAATTTCAAAACTGACTATTACTTTACGCAAACGTAAGACACACATAAAAAAAACATACATTGTTTTCAAATAATTAGTAACATGCAAACAACTGTAACATGCAAATGTTAAATTTTATAAAAATATAGGCTACAGATGAAAAGAAAACTAAACGTGAAAGAATTCTACGAAATACCATTGTCAGTGGTTCTAAGTAATGATAAAACTTTTGAAAAATATTACAGACAAATGGTTCCAAGTAATTTCTAACTTTTGAAAAAAAAAATTAGACAAATATCTGTTATATAAGCAAAAACAACAATTTTTAATATTGATTTCAAAGCTAACTATAAGCATTACAAAAACGTAAAACACACATAAAAAACATACATTGCTTCCAAGTCATTAATAATGTGCAAATAAATGTATCATCCAAATATAAATTTTTACATCAACACCGACTAATGCAACAATTAAACAAAAAATGACTATAAAAGAATTACAATACGCAAAAATAAATTAAACAAAAAAGAAAAATATAATAAAATTTAAAAATTGTTGCAATTCTGTACTTTTCAAGTAATTAGTTGAGATACTGAAACTATTTGTTCCAGGTAAAGAGCAAAATTAACATGAAACGTTTCTACAATGTTACATTGTCAATGGTTTCAAGTAATTTAAAAACATCAAAGAAATGTACCAAACAAACAGTTTCCAATAATTTGTATAATTTTGAAACTTGGTAAAAACGAATAAGTACTTCAAAAACAACAATTAAACAATTAATTTAAATTTAGATGTTGTTGCAAGTGTACTTTCCAAGTAATTAGTTGAGATACGAAAACTATTTGTTGCAGGTAAAGAAAGGGATTAACATGAAACGCTTCCACAAAGTTCCATTGTCAATGGTTCCAAGTAATTTGAACATATCTGAGAAATGTACAAAATAATTCCAGGTAATTTAGAATCTTTTGATACTTTATACAATCCAACAACTATTTCATAAGCAAAAACAACAATTAAAATATTAATGTAAATTCGAATATTCTTGCAAGTCTGTACTTTTCAAGTAATTACTTGAGATACAAAAACTATTTGTTCCAGGTAAAGAAAGAGATTAACATAAAACGCTTCTTCAAAGTTCCATTGTCAATGCTTCCAAGTAATTAAAAACTTCTGAGAAAAGTTTCAAACAAATGGTTCCAAGTAATTTGAATATTTTGAAAATAGATTTAAACAAATATCTACTTA
The DNA here is from genome assembly GCF_031307605.1 of Tribolium castaneum. Taxonomy (NCBI): domain Eukaryota; kingdom Metazoa; phylum Arthropoda; class Insecta; order Coleoptera; family Tenebrionidae; genus Tribolium; species Tribolium castaneum. Next base: position 178,326 of record NW_026986636.1, on the reverse strand, counting down.
ACAAACAAAAATAACAATTACAATGATAATTTCAAAACTGACTATTAATTTACGCAAACGTAAGACACACATAAAAAAACATACATTGTTTTCAAATAATTAGTAAAATGCAAACAACTGTAACATGCAAATATAAAATTTTACATCAACTCCAACTAATGCAACAAATAAGTAACAAATATCTATCATAAATTTTAGGTAATTAGTTGAGATACTGGAACTATTTGTTACAGATAAAAAAAGAGAAATCAACATAAAACGTTTCTACAAAGTTCCATTCTCAAAATAAATTAAAAACATCAAAAAACAAATAATCAACATAATCAACAAACAAATAACTATTTTATAAGCAAAAACAACAATTAAAGAATTAATTGAAATTATAGCTATAAAAAATTTACAAACACGAAACACGTTTAAAAACAAACATTTTTTAAAGTAATTTGTAATGTACAAACAAATGTAACATGCAAATATTAATTTTTACATCAAACTTAAACTCCAAAAATTACAACAATTAAATAACAAATGACTAAAAATAAGTTACTATACTCATACATACATTAAAAACAATAAGAAAACTATATTAAAATATAAACGTTGTTACAAGTCTGTACTTTCCAAGTAATTACTTGACTTACAAAAATTATAGGTTCCAGATAAAAAGAAAACTAAACGTGAAAGAATTCTACGAAATACCATTGTCAGTGGTTGTAAGTAATAATAAAACTTTTGAAAAATGTTCCAAACAAATGGTTCGAAGTAATTTCTAACTTTTGAAAAAAAGAAAATAAAGCAAATATCTGTTATATGAACAAAAGCAACAATTTTTAATATTAATTTCAAAAATGACTATAAACATTACAAAAACGTAATACACAAATAAAACACATACATTGTTTCCAAATCATTAGTAATGTGCAAATAAATGTATCATCCAAATATTAACTTTTACATCATCTCCGACTAATGCAACAATTAAACAAAAAATTTCTATAAAAGAATTACAATACCCAAAAAAAAATAAACAAAAAAGAAAAATATATCAAAATTTAAAAATTGTTGCAAGTCTGTACTTTTCAACTAATTAGTTGAGATACTGAAACTATTTTTTCCAAGTAAAGAAAGAAATTAATATGAAACGCTTCTACAATTTTCTATTGTCAAAGGTTTTAAGTAATTTAAAAACATCTGAGAAATGTACCAAACAAACAGGTCCAAATGATTTGTAAAGTTTTGGAAATTGATATAAACAAATAACTATTTATAAGCAAAATCAACAATTAAAATATTAATTTAAATTCGGATGTTTTTCCAAGTCTGTACTTTCCAAGTAATTAGTTGAGATCCAGGAATCATTGGTCTCAGGTAAAAGAAGAAATTGACATTAAAGGCTTCTACAAAATTTCATTGTCAATGCTTCCAAGTAATTAGAAAACTTCTGAGAAAAAAGTTTCAAACAAATGTTTCCAAGTATTTTGAATCTTTTGAAAATTAATCCAAACAAATATCTACTTAACAAACAAAAAAAAACAAATAAGAATATTCATTTCAAAACTGACTATGAATTTTACGCTAACGTAAGAAACACGTAAAAAATATACTTTACTTTCAAGTAATTTGGAAAGTCCAAACAACTGTATCATGCAAATATTAAAATGTACATCAACTCCAACTAATGCAACAATTAAGTAACAAATGTCTATAAATAAATTTTAACACATAAAACAAAATCAAAAACAAACATTGTTTTCAAGTAATCAATAAAGTGCAGACGAATGTTTCATGCAAATATTGATTTTTATAACAACAACAGCTAATGCAACAATTTAGTAACTAATGTCCATAAATAATTTAAAATATTGGTTCTATTTCTAATATTTTGAACTGATAATGTTATTTACAAAACATTTAAAAAAGAAAAAGACAACAAAAACTTATAAACAAATGTGAAATGTACTGTTCACTAAACACGTACACACATTAGCATTGCAAAACTTACATATCGGTACTTTTTAAACATTTAACCACCACAGAAAACAACAAGAAAAACATAGCACAGTTATACAACATTAAAAAACAATAATACACATAGTTACAGACAATAAGTAATAACATTTGCAATACATTACAAAAATAAAACATTTACACTTTAGAAGAGTTTAGGATGCCGTCGGCCGCATAGATTTATAAGCTCGCCACTTAACGCATCAGACTTTAGTACCAAAGCAGCTCAGCACAGAACAACATCACAAAGTTGTAACTGTTTATACGAAGCACTAACAAATAATAGTAACAGTAAACGTGAAAAAGTGTTGTGTATACATTGTATTTAAAAGTAAATGTTTAAAAACTATGTGCTAATAAGTGAAGATAAGTGATATTCTATTAGCTTCTGCGTTTACAAAATTTCACCGCTCAACACAAAAACAAGAGGTATGTTTTAAGATACCAACAGCAATGTTTATAATTATTATTGCTACAAAAAATACAACATTCACCACTAAAATTAATATAAGTAATGTAACACTAAACAACTGCAAATATAATTATTAAAACAGTTATAAAATATGTATTAAGCGTTTTCATCAACAACAGTCTAGACAGAATAGAAAATAAACACTGTAACTAAAAACGCAAATTTAAATTAAATCCTTCATACGTTGTTGCCAAAAAATTATTAACTATTTTGCTTACACAATTTAAAAACAAACACTTTCATTACAACATACCAAACCAGGAATCAATCTAGGGTCATTCAAAACGTTAGGCGCGTACTGGAGGAGATTTCAGACAATTATTGCCCGTTGTGCCAAGAGCACATGCAGGAGAAATACTAAATGAATGTGTACAAGCAGTGCCCTTTTGGGATAACGTCGTAAAATTAAAACTAACACAAAATATGCGCTATTTGAATGCAGCACTAGAAGATATAAATGTCGACAGAACATTTCCCGATTTCTTACTAAGGATAGGAGAAGGCAAAGTAACAAAAGCCACCATACCGGAAGTGCATTATGGTGTGCCGGACGACTTAATAGAGATTCCCAATCAGTATTTAGTCAGTAGTTTAGATGAGTTATTAAGACACGTTTTTGAAGACATTGATGTAACTGAAATCGACGACAACCGAATTGCTTCTCGTGCTATCTTATGTCCAAAAAACGTATCAGTTAAAGATATTAACGCCAAGATATTAGACAGTTGTCCTGGACAACTTAAAACGTATTACAGTCAGGATATTTACGACGCAAATCCGGAAGACAATTTTTTAGTACCCGATGACTTTCTGAATGCTGTAGAAACTGCGTGTTTGCCGCCGTTTGAATTACATCTAAAGAGAGGTGCTATCGTAATGTTGTTACGTAATATAGACCTAGAAGTGGGTTTGTGTAATGGGACAAGATTGAGAATTATAGAAATGGGTGAATATGTTTTAACAGCCAAAGTCATTTCCGGAAAAGGAACAGGAAATGTCATTACCCTACCAAAAGTTAAAACTAAAGCTAGCGAAGGAACTGGCTTACCTCGGCCTATGATTAGAAAACAGTTTCCTGTAAAACTTGCATTCGCCATAACTATAAATAAATCACAAGGACAAACGTTTGACAAAGTAGGCATATACCTGGATGGGCCATGTTTTGTGCATGGCCAATTGTATGTAGCTATGAGTCGAGTGGGCTTAGGAGAAAATTTAAAAATGTATATAACAAACGGACCTCAACAAGGGAAATATAACTATCGCAATGGAAGGACGTTTACCAGAAATGTCGTATTTCGGAATGTTGTAGCAAATAATACACGGCCACACACTATGCAACATAACCCAGATGAACCACTGCAACCTATTATTCCACAAATCTACGACGAATGGAATGATGATTTCGACTGGAATACACTTCCAGAATTTGAAGACAATTTTCTCGGCAATCCTCTTCCAATAATAACAAGTATTCAACCGTTCTATACCGATTCACAATTAAGGCGGCGAGTATCCACCATGGAGAAGCCTGGTACGTCTGGACTTAATATTAAACAAACGACAACACACCTACAAATCTCAAGTGACGATGACGAAGATTCTTTATAAAACCTTTTATATTTACTAAATTGAAAAACATATGTTAAAACAATTTAATAAATGTTATGTTTTTAAATGTGACAAGTGTTTTTAATATAATCCATATCATACATAACAACTAACATCGTGTTAAGCCTGAAATAATCAATTTGGCTCAAATTCTATTACGTTAGGTCCAAAAGATCAGTTTGGTTTCAAAAAACTATACAATTAGAAATTCCACAAATATTGGCGGCGGTACTTTCAGGGCGCGTATTTTTATACCCGCTAACGGAGACCTTGAGCTATAGAAAAAATTTTCCATGCGCGCCGAAGGCGCGCATGTACTTTATAAATTTTGACCTGGGAAATTTAAAAATCAACACCAAAACTTTTTACACCCCCTACAACCCCCTTAAAAATAGCCAAATACAACAAATTTTAACAACCACTAAATTCAAAATCGTCTCATAACGTTAAAAAATTTTTTCAAAATTTTACACCTCAAAAAGAAACTCCGAAATTCTCTTAGCTTTTGTTTTTCATTGGTCCAGAGCGCATGCGCATGCGCGTCTGACCTGTACATTTTCCCCACCAAACGTCCATAGATCACGGTAACTAAAGGGCGTACAATCATCAAACAACTTCTAAAGTGCTTAGGTCATGCTCCCCCGACATATGAAAAAAAAAACAGATTTTTATCTCAATTAGATCTAAAAGTCACTTCCCCCACCACCCGGACCACTAATGCGGACTTTGAGCTGGATAAAAGTCACAAAGTCATGATTAAAATTTTAAAGTTTTTTTAACTTAATCGATTGACATGCGCGTAAGATTAAAAAAATAATTTTTATAAATGTGAAAAGACCACCCCTTCTATTCGAAAAACAACCCTAAAATTGACAAAAAAAACCAAAATCTACAAATAAAGCCTAATCGATACGGTTTTTTGCATATACGTAGCCCCTAAAATATTAATAAAAAATATTATAACAAAAACCACCCCTGTGTATTAGGGGGTGAGTAAAGGGTAAAAACGTAAAAAATAAAAAAAAATAAAAATTAACCAAATTTAAATATGTTGTGTATTTTAGTGTGCAGATAAGGCCTCTATGTTGTTTTTTTAGATTTCACCCTTAGGGGGTGAGTTTTTAACGTATTTAAAAAACCACTAAATTCAAAAAATTCAAACCATGTCAAAGATGTTTTTTAAAAATTTTAGACCTCAAAAAGAAACTCCGAAATTCTCTTAGCTTTCGTTTTTCATTGGTCCAGAGCGCATGCGCATGCGCGTCTGACCTGTACATTTTCCCCACCAAACGTCCATAGATCACGGTAACTAAAGGGCGTACAAACATCAAACAACTTCTAAAGTGCTTAGGTCATGCTCCCCCGACATATGAAAAAAAAAACAGATTTTTATCTCAATTAGATCTAAAAGTCACTTCCCCCACCACCCGGACCACTAATGCGGACTTTGAGCTGGATAAAAGTCACAAAGTCATGATTAAAATTTTAAAGTTTTTTTAACTTAATCGATAGACATGCGCGTAAGATTAAAAAAATAATTTTGATAATTGTGGAATGACCACCCCTTCTATTCGAAAAACAACCCTAAAATTGACAAAAAAAAACAAAATCTACAAATAAAGCCTAATCGATACGGTTTTTTGCATATACGTAGCCCCTAAAATATTAATAAAAAATATTTTAGTATAAACCACCCCTTTGTATTTGGGGGTGAGTTAAGGGTAAAAATGTAAAAATTAAAAAAAAATAACCAAATTTAAATATGTTGTGTATTTTAGTGCGTAGATAAGGCTCTTGCATTAGTTTTTTAGATTTCACCCTTTGAGGGTGAGTAATTAAACAAAAAGCTACAAATAAAGCCTAATCGATACCGTTTCTTGCATATAGGTAGCCTCTAAAATATTAATAAAAAATATTTTAGTATAAACCACCCCTTTGTATTTGGGGGTGACTTAAGGGTAAAAATGTAAAAATTAAAAAAAAAACAAAATTAACCAAATTTAAATATGTTGTGTATTTTAGTGCGTAGATAAGGCTCTTATATAATGTTTTTACATTTCACCCTTTGGGGGTGAGTTATTAAACAAAAAGCTACAAATAAAGCCTAATCGATACGGTTTTTTGCATATAGGTAGCCTCTAAAATATTAATAAAAAATATTTTAGTAAAAACCACCCCTTTGTATTTGGGGGTGACTTAAGGGTAAAAATGTAAAAATTAAAAAAAAAACAAAATTAACCAAATTTAAATATGTTGTGTATTTTAGTGCGTAGATAAGGCTCTTATATAATGTTTTTAGATTTCACCCTTTGGGGGTGAGTTATTAAACAAAAAGCTACAAATAAAGCCTAATCGATACCGTTTCTTGCATATAGGTAGCCTCTAAAATATTAATAAAAAATATTTTAGTAAAAACCACCCCTTTGTATTTGGGGGTGACTTAAGGGTAAAAATGTAAAAATTAAAAAAAAACAAAATTAACCAAATTTAAATATGTTGTGTATTTTAGTGCGTAGATAAGGCTCTTATATTCGTTTTTTAGATTTCACCCTTTGGGGGTAAGTTTTTAAACAAAAATCTACAAATAAAGCCTAATCGATACGGTTTTTTGCATATAGGTAGCCCCTAAAATATTAATAAAAAATATTTTAGCAAAAAACACCCCTTTGTATTTGGGGGTTAATTAAGGGTAAAAACGTAAAAAATAAAAATAAACAAAAATTAACCTAATTTAAATAATTGAAAATTTATCACATTTACTACAAATATTGTATGTATTTCAATGCGTACATAAGGACCATATATTTCTTTTTTTTTTAATTTTACCCTTAGAGGGTGAGTTTTTAGCGTTTGTAAAAAAATGTTACTGGATTCCTATAATTACCATTAAATCTACAGTCATGTGGTTTACAATAAAAAAAATATATTACCATAAAGAACTAAGAACTAAATACTTTTTCCTTATCAAAAACACCCCTAAAGTGTACAAAAAAATAATACACATACAGTCAGATCGATATGGGTTTTTGCGTGCAAATACCCACTAAAATAAAAATAAAGCTTATTTAAATAAAATCCACCCCTTTGAATTAAGAGGTGAGTTAAGGGTAAAAATGTAAAAAATAAAAATAAAGAAAAATTTATCACATTTGGATATAAATAAACAAAAATTTATCACATTTAGGTATATTGTGTTACCCGCTAACGGAGACCTTGAGCTATAGAAAAAATTTTCCATGCGCGCCGAAGGCGCGCATGTACTTTATAAATTTTGACCTGGGAAATTTAAAAATCAACACCAAAACTTTTTACACCCCCTACAACCCCCTTAAAAATAGCCAAATACAACAAATTTTAACAACCACTAAATTCAAAATCGTCTCATAACGTTAAAAAATTTTTTCAAAATTTTACACCTCAAAAAGAAACTCCGAAATTCTCTTAGCTTTTGTTTTTCATTGGTCCAGAGCGCATGCGCATGCGCGTCTGACCTGTACATTTTCCCCACCAAACGTCCATAGATCACGGTAACTAAAGGGCGTACAATCATCAAACAACTTCTAAAGTGCTTAGGTCATGCTCCCCCGACATATGAAAAAAAAAACAGATTTTTATCTCAATTAGATCTAAAAGTCACTTCCCCCACCACCCGGACCACTAATGCGGACTTTGAGCTGGATAAAAGTCACAAAGTCATGATTAAAATTTTAAAGTTTTTTTAACTTAATCGATTGACATGCGCGTAAGATTAAAAAAATAATTTTTATAAATGTGAAAAGACCACCCCTTCTATTCGAAAAACAACCCTAAAATTGACAAAAAAAACCAAAATCTACAAATAAAGCCTAATCGATACGGTTTTTTGCATATACGTAGCCCCTAAAATATTAATAAAAAATATTATAACAAAAACCACCCCTGTGTATTAGGGGGTGAGTAAAGGGTAAAAACGTAAAAAATAAAAAAAAATAAAAATTAACCAAATTTAAATATGTTGTGTATTTTAGTGTGCAGATAAGGCCTCTATGTTGTTTTTTTAGATTTCACCCTTAGGGGGTGAGTTTTTAACGTATTTAAAAAACCACTAAATTCAAAAAATTCAAACCATGTCAAAGATGTTTTTTAAAAATTTTAGACCTCAAAAAGAAACTCCGAAATTCTCTTAGCTTTCGTTTTTCATTGGTCCAGAGCGCATGCGCATGCGCGTCTGACCTGTACATTTTCCCCACCAAACGTCCATAGATCACGGTAACTAAAGGGCGTACAAACATCAAACAACTTCTAAAGTGCTTAGGTCATGCTCCCCCGACATATGAAAAAAAAAACAGATTTTTATCTCAATTAGATCTAAAAGTCACTTCCCCCACCACCCGGACCACTAATGCGGACTTTGAGCTGGATAAAAGTCACAAAGTCATGATTAAAATTTTAAAGTTTTTTTAACTTAATCGATAGACATGCGCGTAAGATTAAAAAAATAATTTTGATAATTGTGGAATGACCACCCCTTCTATTCGAAAAACAACCCTAAAATTGACAAAAAAAAACAAAATCTACAAATAAAGCCTAATCGATACGGTTTTTTGCATATACGTAGCCCCTAAAATATTAATAAAAAATATTTTAGTATAAACCACCCCTTTGTATTTGGGGGTGAGTTAAGGGTAAAAATGTAAAAATTAAAAAAAAATAACCAAATTTAAATATGTTGTGTATTTTAGTGCGTAGATAAGGCTCTTGCATTAGTTTTTTAGATTTCACCCTTTGAGGGTGAGTAATTAAACAAAAAGCTACAAATAAAGCCTAATCGATACCGTTTCTTGCATATAGGTAGCCTCTAAAATATTAATAAAAAATATTTTAGTATAAACCACCCCTTTGTATTTGGGGGTGACTTAAGGGTAAAAATGTAAAAATTAAAAAAAAAACAAAATTAACCAAATTTAAATATGTTGTGTATTTTAGTGCGTAGATAAGGCTCTTATATAATGTTTTTACATTTCACCCTTTGGGGGTGAGTTATTAAACAAAAAGCTACAAATAAAGCCTAATCGATACGGTTTTTTGCATATAGGTAGCCTCTAAAATATTAATAAAAAATATTTTAGTAAAAACCACCCCTTTGTATTTGGGGGTGACTTAAGGGTAAAAATGTAAAAATTAAAAAAAAAACAAAATTAACCAAATTTAAATATGTTGTGTATTTTAGTGCGTAGATAAGGCTCTTATATAATGTTTTTAGATTTCACCCTTTGGGGGTGAGTTATTAAACAAAAAGCTACAAATAAAGCCTAATCGATACCGTTTCTTGCATATAGGTAGCCTCTAAAATATTAATAAAAAATATTTTAGTAAAAACCACCCCTTTGTATTTGGGGGTGACTTAAGGGTAAAAATGTAAAAATTAAAAAAAAACAAAATTAACCAAATTTAAATATGTTGTGTATTTTAGTGCGTAGATAAGGCTCTTATATTCGTTTTTTAGATTTCACCCTTTGGGGGTAAGTTTTTAAACAAAAATCTACAAATAAAGCCTAATCGATACGGTTTTTTGCATATAGGTAGCCCCTAAAATATTAATAAAAAATATTTTAGCAAAAAACACCCCTTTGTATTTGGGGGTTAATTAAGGGTAAAAACGTAAAAAATAAAAATAAACAAAAATTAACCTAATTTAAATAATTGAAAATTTATCACATTTACTACAAATATTGTATGTATTTCAATGCGTACATAAGGACCATATATTTCTTTTTTTTTTAATTTTACCCTTAGAGGGTGAGTTTTTAGCGTTTGTAAAAAAATGTTACTGGATTCCTATAATTACCATTAAATCTACAGTCATGTGGTTTACAATAAAAAAAATATATTACCATAAAGAACTAAGAACTAAATACTTTTTCCTTATCAAAAACACCCCTAAAGTGTACAAAAAAATAATACACATACAGTCAGATCGATATGGGTTTTTGCGTGCAAATACCCACTAAAATAAAAATAAAGCTTATTTAAATAAAATCCACCCCTTTGAATTAAGAGGTGAGTTAAGGGTAAAAATGTAAAAAATAAAAATAAAGAAAAATTTATCACATTTGGATATAAATAAACAAAAATTTATCACATTTAGGTATATTGTGTATATCAATGCGTACAAAAGGCCCCTATATTACTTTTTTGGATTTCACTCTTTGGGGGTGACTATTTAACTTTTATAAAAAAAGGTTTTTACATTTCCATAAGTGTCTTCGAATCGATTGACAAGCGGTTTACAATAAAAAAATATATTATAATAATTATAAAAAACAGACACCACTTATTTAAAAAAGCCACCCCTAAAATTGACAAAAAAAAAACAAATACAGTCAGATTAATATAGGTTGTAGCGTGCAAGTACCCTTTGAAATAGAAATAAAGATAATTTAAACAGCGAAGGAACTGGCTTACCTCGGCCTATGATTAGAAAACAGTTTCCTGTATAACTTGCATTCGCCATAACTATAAATAAATCACAAGGACAAACGTTTGACAAAGTAGGCATATACCTGGATGGGCCATGTTTTGTGCATGGCCAATTGTATGTAGCTATGAGTCAAGTGGGGTTAGGAGAAAATTTAAAAATATATATAACAAACGGACCTCAACAAGGGAAATATAACTATCGCAATGGAAGGACGTTTACCAGAAATGTCGTATTTCGGAATGTTGTAGCAAATAATACACGGCCACACACTATGCAACATAACGCAGATGAACCACTGCAACCTATTATTCTACAAATCTACGACGAATGGAATGATGATTTCGACTGGAATACACTTCCAGAATTTGAAGACAAATTTCTCGGCAATCCTCTTCCAATAATAAGAAGTATTCAACCGTTCTATACCGATTCACAATTAAGGCGGCAAGTATCCACCATGGAGAAGCCTGATACGTCTGGACTTAATATTAAACAAACGACAACACACTTACAAATCTCAAGTGACGATGACGAAGATTCTTTATAAAACCTTTTATATTTACTAAATTGAAAAACATATGTTAAAACAATTTAATAAATGTTATGTTTTTAATTGTGACAAGTGTTTTTAATATAATCCATATCATACATAACAACTTACACCGTGTTAAGCCTGAAATAATCAATTTAGCTCAAATTCTATTACGTTAGGTCCAAAAGATCAGTTTGGTTTTAAAAACTATACAACCAGAAATTCGACAAAAATTGGCGGCGGTACTTTCAGGGCGCGTATTTTTCACCCGCTAATAGGGAACGTGAGCTGGGTTTAGACCGTCGTGAGACAGGTTAGTTTTACCCTACTGATGACTCGTCGTTGCGATAGTAATCCTGCTCAGTACGAGAGGAACCGCAGGTTCGGACATTTGGTTCACGCACTCGCTCGAGCGGGCGGTGGTGCGAAGCTACCATCCGTGGGATTATGCCTGAACGCCTCTAAGGCCGTATCCTTTCTAGTCAAAGGTGGCAACGATACCTTTAGGAGTTTCGAGAGTCGACAGGCTCAAAACAATGTGACTTTACTAGGCGTTTAACGCTTGCGTACGAACGTCGCACGAGCCCTATTTGCCGTGTGAAGCCACCGATCGGCGGCGGGATCGATCCTTGCCACGTCCGACCAGGCTTCTAGACGGTCAATTATGGGTACATTGTTGTTCGACGTCGAAACTCGGAATTGTCTGTAGACGACTTACGTACCTGGCAGGGTGTTGTACTCGGTAGAGCAGTTTCCACGCTGCGATCTGTTGAGACTCAGCCCTCAGCTTGGGGATTCGTCTTGTCGGCGAGACGAGACCCCGTCAACGTTTAGAAAGCTGAGTGGATAAAAAATATACCCAGCCAGGTACACATTGTTTATATAAAAATTTCTAGTATGCAATGCAACTTGAGCTAATAACCAACATGAACTTACTCCATTTTATTATTACATACGTACCTGGTAAGGTGTTGTATTCGGTAGAGCTGTTTCTACGCTGCGATCTGTTGATACTCAGCTTGGAGATTCGTCTTGTCGGTGAGACGAGACTCCGTCAACGTTTAGAAAGCTGAGAAGATCAAAAAATACACACAGCCAGGTACACATTGTTTATATAAAAATTTCTAGTATGCAATGCAACTTGGGCTAATAACCAACATGAACTTACTCTATTTTATTATTACATACGTACCTGGCAAGGTGTTGTATTCGGTAGAGCTGTTTCTACGCTGCGATCTGTTGATACTCAGCTTGGAGATTCGTCTTGTCGGTGAGACGAGACTCCGTCAACGTTTAAAAAGCTGAGTGGATAGCAAAATACACACACAGCCAGGTACACATTGTTTATATAAAAATTTCTAGTATGCAATGCAACTTGGGCTAACCAACATGAACTTACTCTATTTTATCATTACAAATAAATTTACCTCTCTAAAAACTCTCACTCTTCTCACCACAATTTAATACACTTTAGTAGTGTACAGCCTTATTTCTCTCTCTCAAGTAACAAAAAGACGATGGTGTGGTTGGTGATAGTGATAGAAACCAATTAGTCTTAAAGAGTAAGAGTAATAGAGTAAGAGATGAATAATACAAGAAAGAGGAAAGAGGAAAGAAAGAGAAAGAAAAGAGAAAGAAGACAGAGAGAGAGAGAAAAAGAAAGAAAAAAATTAAAAGGAAGAAGATAGATGATAGAGAGAGAGAGAGAGAGAGAGAGAGGAAGAGTAGAAGAAAGCCAGCAAATTATTCGAACGACATACTTCGTTCTACGGACTTAGCACATAGCTCTCGCCTAGCACATAGCTCTCGCCTAGCACATAGCGCTCGCCTTGCACCATTCACTGCTTAATAACTACTGCATATAATAAGTCACGATTGCTCATGTGGTAAAATAGTGATGACACAATCATTTTGTTTAAAGGTATGCAACCAACAATACACGAAACGCGCGCTAAAGTTGCCTAAAACCACGAAGTACTACGTATACTTTAATTGTAACGCAACTCGTTTCACAGTAAACGTGTATGAAAATTGCCTATATTCAAGAAGTACTACATTTGTTTAAATATTGTATTAGTGTTACGAAGTACGACGTTTAAATATTATGAATTATTTTTAGTTGTATATAAAATCATAGCTATTTTTGTAAATTAATAATGCAACCCGCAATACACCAAATGTGTATTAATATTGCCTAACTTGTACGAAGTACAACGTTCATTTAAGTGCATTAAGTATGGTGCTCTGTGCGATGAAATACGACGTTCATGTGACCATAAAGTAACAAACGAAGTACGGCGCTCACAAATGCAGCGCTCAAAATTATTGTTTCATTGCACGACGTTTGCTTTGTTTCTGACTGCGACAAAATGCAGCGTTCATTTGATTTTGTACATAGTACAGACAAAGTACGACGTTTACGAAGTACGGCACTCAAGATCGTGATTTTCTTGTACGACGTTTATTTGCACGTGCTGCCGATTGCGACGAAGTACAGCGTTCAATTGACTTTGTACATAGTACAGACGAAGTACGACGTTTGCGAAGTACGGCACTCAAAATCATGATTTTCTTGTTCGACGTTTATTTGCACTTGCTGTCGACTGCGACGAAGTTTAGCGTTCATTTGACTTTGTACATAGTACAGACGAAGTACGACGTTTGCGAAGTACGGCACTCAAAATCGTGATTTTCTTGTACGACGTTTATTTGCATGTGCTGCCGACTGCGACGGAGTACAGCGTTCAATTGACTTTGTACATAGTACAGACGAAGTACGACGTTTGCGAAGTACGGCACTCAAAATTGTGATTTTCTTGTACGACGTTTATTTGCACGTGCTGCCGACTGCGACGAAGTACAGCGTTTAATTGACTTTGTACATAGTACAGACGAAGTACGACGTTTGCGAAGTACGGCACTCAAAATCGTGATTTTCTTGTAAGACGTTTATTTGCAGTTGCTTCCGACTGCGACGAAGTTTAGCGTTCAATTGACTTTGTACATGGTACAGACGAAGTACGACGTTTGCGAAGTACGGCACTCAAAATCATTATTTTCTTGTACGACGTTTATTTGCACTTGCTGCCGACTGCGACGAATAACAGCGTTCAATTGACTTTGTACATAGTACAGACGAAGTACGACGTTTGCAAAGTACGGCACTCAAAATCACGATTTTCTTGTAAGACGATTATTTGCAGTTGCTTCCGACTGCGACGAAATGCAGCGTTCATAGTACAAACGAAGTACGACGTTCACAAAGTAATGAAGTAAAACGTAAACATTAAATAATAATAATGCAACCCACAATACATTAATTGTGTATCAAAATTGCATAACTTTTACGAAGTACAACGTTCAAAAATATTAAAGAATTTTATTTCTGTGGTATATAATAAAAAACCAGCAAATTTTTTTGCAAATTACGTATCTGTAAATAAATGTAAACATTTAGCAACTAATCAAAATTGTTTTTTTGCTTAGATATTAAAATAAAACATAAAAATATATTAAATTTATAGAATGCAACCCGCAGCACACTAGATGTGCATTAATATTGCATAACCTTTACGAAGTACGACGTCCAAAAATATTAAATTTTTTTTATATTGAGGCAAAAAGTGAGAAGACATAAATTAATAATAGTGCAACCTGCAATACACTGAATATGTACTGATGTTGCATAACCTTCACGAAGTACTACGTTTAAATATAAATTAATATTATTGCGACCCGCAATACACTAAATTTGTATTAATATTGCATAACCTACACGAAGTACGACGTTCAAGAATATTAAAGAATTTTATTTCTGTGGTATATAATAAAAAAAACAGCAAATTTTTTTGCAAATTACGTATCTCTAAATAAATGTAAACATTTAGCAACTAATCAAAATTGTTTTTTTGCCTAGACATTAAAGTAAATCATAAAAATACATTAAATTTATAAAATGCAACCCGCAGCACAACAGATGTGCATCAATATTGCATAACTTTTACGAAGTACGACGTCCAAAAATATTACATTATTTTTATATTAAGGTAAAAAGTGAGAAAACATAAATTAATAATAATGCAACCTGCAATACACTTAATATGTACTGATGTTGCATAACCTTCACGAAGTACTACGTTCAAGTATAAATTAATATTATTGCGACCCGCAATACACTAAATTTGTATCAATATTGCATAACTTACACGAAGTACAACGTTCAAAAATATTAAATATTTTATTTGTAGTTTGCATATAATAAAAAAAAACAAATTTTTATGTAAATTACGTATCTGTAAATAAACGTACACATTTAACAATTAAATAAACTTAGTATTTTGGCCTAGATATTAAATTAAAACATAAAAATGCATAATATTTATTAAAATGCAACTTGCAATACACCAAATGTGTATGAATATTGCATAACCTTTGCGAAGTACGACGTTCACGAAGTACGTCGTTTACGAAGTGCGACGTTCACGAAGTACGTCGTTTACGAAGTGCGACGTTCACGAAGTGCGACGTTCACGAAGTACGTCGTTTACGAAGTGCGACGTTCGCGAAGTACGACGTCTACACATTAGGGCACTCAAAATTATTGTTAGGTTGTACGACATTCAGACGTTCCAACTGCGACTAACTACAGCATTCATTTGACTTTGCACATACGACGAACGAAGTACGACGTTTACGAAGTACGGCGCTTAGAATAATTTTGTTTTTATTAATTAATAATTTTTTTTTAAACAAACGTTTTTATAATTAAATTTTATAATGGTTTAAATATAAAATATGACTTTTTAATATTATCAATATTTAAAATATTTTCTCCCCTTTGTGTGTATGCCTTATAGTTATAGAGCTGTGCGCTTCGGTAGACGTCGCCTGTGGAGCTATGTCAGTGGAGCGGTGCGCATATCCAATACCGAGCGGCTGCCTCGATCGGTGTCGCGCTGGTATATGTATGGTAGTGGTGTGTGTCGATGCGTTGAGTGAGGCGATATGAACGGTGTAACGGTTTAGTCGAAGTTTATCATAAATGACGACGACAAAACGACCGATTATGTATACGTTCTGCATTTGCTTCCAATTTATCGACGTTTATCGCACATTTCCGCTATCGAATTCGAATAGGGCTTTGCTTGCGAGATTGCTTTATTTTGTGATTTTGTGGCTCGCCCAGTTCCCCACAGCGAGATTGCGGATGCGGCAAAACGTATTCTCTTACGTTGGCGGTCCTTATGCAATCAAACTTTGTTGAACTAACAAATGTTTGTGATTTAAACAAACAAAAATAATAAATGCGTCAACTCTCTAATATCCGAGCGAGAATATTTATATAATATTCGTAACGTTTATGGATTCGAAAGAATTTCATAAATTCACGTCGCATTCAATCTTGCGAAGAGTGAAGAGAATGTTTGAACTTTTAAATCGGCAAAGGTAAAAAATAATATTATAAATATTATTATTATGCCTTTATTGACCGATATATGTGTTGTGGTGTTTAACGACTATATCGTACGAAGAAAAGAAGAAATAGCGTGGCGTTACTTTCTTATATGTTAGATTGTTTCGCACAAACGCGCATATTCTTCATCTTTATAAACGATGATGATGAGTATTTTATTCTCTCGTCTGTCTCAAAAAACACAAAAACACAGTTCCCTGGTTGATCCTGCCAGTAGTCATATGCTTGTCTCAAAGATTAAGCCATGCATGTCTCAGTACAAGCCAAATTAAGGTGAAACCGCGAAAGGCTCATTAAATCAGTTATGGTTCCTTAGATCGTACCCACATTTACTTGGATAACTGTGGTAATTCTAGAGCTAATACATGCAAACAGAGCTCCGACCGGAGACGGAAGGAGCGCTTTTATTAGATCAAAACCAATCGGTGGCGGTTTCGCCGTCATCGTACAACTTGGTGAATCTGAATAACTTTACGCTGATCGCACGGTCTCGCACCGGCGACGCATCTTTCAAATGTCTGCCTTATCAACTGTCGATGGTAGGTTCTGCGCCTACCATGGTTGTAACGGGTAACGGGGAATCAGGGTTCGATTCCGGAGAGGGAGCCTGAGAAACGGCTACCACATCCAAGGAAGGCAGCAGGCGCGCAAATTACCCACTCCCGGCACGGGGAGGTAGTGACGAAAAATAACGATACGGGACTCATCCGAGGCCCCGTAATCGGAATGAGTACACTCTAAACCCTTTAACGAGGATCAATTGGAGGGCAAGTCTGGTGCCAGCAGCCGCGGTAATTCCAGCTCCAATAGCGTATATTAAAGTTGTTGCGGTTAAAAAGCTCGTAGTCGAATTTGTGTCCGGCGCCGCCGGTTCATCGTTCGCGGTGTTAACTGGCGTTTCGCGGGACGTCCTGCCGGTGGGCTTAGCTCGAGAGGGCGGCCCAACTCAATCCCGCCGCGGTGCTCTTCATTGAGTGTCGAGGTGGGCCGGCACGTTTACTTTGAACAAATTAGAGTGCTTAAAGCAGGCTAAAACTTCGCCTGAATACTGTGTGCATGGAATAATGGAATAGGACCTCGGTTCTATTTTGTTGGTTTTCGGAACCCCGAGGTAATGATTAATAGGAACGGATGGGGGCATTCGTATTGCGACGTTAGAGGTGAAATTCTTGGATCGTCGCAAGACGGACAGAAGCGAAAGCATTTGCCAAAAACGCTTTCATTGATCAAGAACGAAAGTTAGAGGTTCGAAGGCGATCAGATACCGCCCTAGTTCTAACCATAAACGATGCCAGCTAGCGATCCGCCGACGTTCCTCCGATGACTCGGCGGGCAGCTTCCGGGAAACCAAAGCTTTTGGGTTCCGGGGGAAGTATGGTTGCAAAGCTGAAACTTAAAGGAATTGACGGAAGGGCACCACCAGGAGTGGAGCCTGCGGCTTAATTTGACTCAACACGGGAAACCTCACCAGGCCCGGACACCGGAAGGATTGACAGATTGAGAGCTCTTTCTTGATTCGGTGGGTGGTGGTGCATGGCCGTTCTTAGTTGGTGGAGCGATTTGTCTGGTTAATTCCGATAACGAACGAGACTCTAGCCTGCTAAATAGGCGTATTTCGACATCCCAAATACCCGCTGGAGCCGGGTTCGCCCGGTCTCTATGTGCGGTTTTTACTGTCGGCGTACAAACAATTCTTCTTAGAGGGACAGGCGGCTTCTAGCCGCACGAGATTGAGCAATAACAGGTCTGTGATGCCCTTAGATGTTCTGGGCCGCACGCGCGCTACACTGAAGGAATCAGCGTGTCCTCCCTGACCGAGCGGTCCGGGTAACCCGCTGAACCTCCTTCGTGCTAGGGATTGGGGCTTGCAATTGTTCCCCATGAACGAGGAATTCCCAGTAAGCGCGAGTCATAAGCTCGCGTTGATTACGTCCCTGCCCTTTGTACACACCGCCCGTCGCTACTACCGATTGAATGATTTAGTGAGGTCTTCGGACCGGTGCGCGGTGGCGTTTCGACGTTGCCGATGTTGCTGGGAAGATGACCAAACTTGATCATTTAGAGGAAGTAAAAGTCGTAACAAGGTTTCCGTAGGTGAACCTGCGGAAGGATCATTAACGTGTAAATGTTGTTGTTTAGTTGTCACACATACACACATTTTGTCTGTGCTGATCAACAAAAAACACACACATACATACACTATTCGTATGATGATCAATTCTCATACAAAATTCTTCATTATGCGTCGAACGGAAAAGCAACAACGGGTCGTCTTGCATTAAGCGGATCTGTTGTTACGTTTTTCGATTTATTTTATAAATCGATTGTAAACGTGCCGTAAACGACGTTTTCGAAGAATTTTTTTGAACATTAACACGAATCAATATTGTCGAAAGATGGTTATGTGCTAACGTTTTATTATTGCTTTCGCAGTGCCGGTCTTAGCGTATTTCCATCATCGTATTCGCTTCGAAAAAAAGTACTAATACAGTGGTGGTGTATAATTAATGTGCAAGAGATGTTGTTGTTGTTGTTGTAGTATTTGTATATGGTTGGAGTTATTTATAATAACAAACAAGAATGAATAATAATGGTGTCTGCCAATACGATCGTACTTTATGTACACGAATAAAACTTTATACATACAAACCATAATAATAAATAAACTCGAAACAACCAACAACAAAATTATTACGCTACTGTACATACAAACACACATTTATACATACCATCATTTTACTTTACCGATGGTGAGTGATGTTTGAAAAATAAACGCTTAGGCTTACGATTTTGTAAGCCAGTCTTTGCGTATTTTCTTCATCGTATTCGCTTCGGAAAAAAGAAAATAAAGATGGTGTATAATTAATGTGTAAAAGAGATGTTGTAGTTGTAATTTAATTTGTAAATGGTTGGAGTTTATTAATAAATAATAATAGGGGCTGTCTATTCGTCTGTACTTTATGTACAAGACTACAAAAACGTTTTATAACAATAAAAAGCTCGAAACAACCAATAACAAAATATACTACTACTATACTACTATACATACAAACGCACATTTATAAATACATAAAATCAATTTACTTTATCGATAGAGAGTGATGTTTGGAAAAAAACGCTTAGGCTTACGGTTTTCGGGTACCTGGGTTCCGCATGCGTCGAAGTAATAATTTACTTTAACGACGCGACGAACCGTAGGAATCTAAATAAAAAAGTTTATTTATTAACTTTTTTAGATTCTGTGGGTTTTAAATGATATACGCCCGACTGACGAAGGAACGTTTTGCACTGCCTGTGCTTTTCTTTTGATTCGTTTTTATGTCGACGGACGTTCTTAGAATGCCCACCAAACGACGTATCACACAAAACACCCTACAATTGTATTGTTTGGTAAATATTGTTGTGATTAAGTTTGTAGCTGTGGCGTTTGTTTGAAGAAAACGTCTGGTTTTTCGACATATTTTCTATTTAATAAATATACATAATGCTTATCGCAAAAGGAGCAGAGTTTTATAGACAAAGTTGATAGAGAAAAAAAACCTAATAGATATATATACGTATTTATAAAACGTTAATATCATCGGGTTATTCTTTATGTAAACTTAAACTATAACTGCATACTCTTTTCGATAAGTAGATACAAATGCCACTTTAATTAAATAAAATATTATAAAATATAACGCCGAACGTTTCTTTCGATTGGTCCGTTTCTCACATATACATCACAATTGTAATAACCTTAAGTAGTTATTTTTGTTGTTGTGTGATGATGAAACGATTTCGATGTGGAACGGTGCGTTATGTAATAATATTTTAAATTTGTTTGAAAAGATTACCCTGAACGGTGGATCACTTGGCTCGTGGGTCGATGAAGAACGCAGCTAATTGCGCGTCAACTTGTGAACTGCAGGACACATGAACATCGACATTTCGAACGCACATTGCGGTCCTCGGATATACTGTTCCCGGACCACTCCTGGCTGAGGGTCGTGTCAATTTCAAAGACTGCTCGGTTTTTGTCTTAAACACAGCGCACAATGTTGTGTAGACAATTACGTCGGAGCGTGTTGGGTGCAAATATGACGCGTTACTATAATTGTTAATTGATTGTCGGTTGTCATAATAAAATATTATGCAACGTAGACAACAATAAAAACAATATAAAAAATAACGCGGCATCCTAAAACGCAATAGCGGCTGACATTCTTATTAGTTTGTTGGTGAAAGTTGGTTTAGACGTAGCACGTCCGATATTAAAAAGCAGCCACAAC
>NW_026986636.1:137500-152500 GCF_031307605.1 Tribolium castaneum | reverse complement strand
TGACCAACCCTTCTATTCGAAAAACAACCCTAAAATTGACAAAAAAAACCAAAATCTACAAATAAAGCCTAATCGATACGGTTTTTTGCATATACGTAGCCCCTACAATATTAATAAAAAATATTATAACAAAAACCACCCCTGTGTATTAGGGGGTGAGTAAAGGGTAAAAACGAAAAAAATTAAAAAAAATAAAAATTAACCAAATTTAAATATGTTGTGTATTTTAGTGTGCAGATAAGGCCTCTTTGTTGTTTTTTTAGATTTCACCCTTAGGGGGTGAGTTTTTAACGTATTTAAAATACCACTAAATTCAAAAAATTCAAACAATGTCAAAGATGTTTTTTAAAAATTTTAGACCTCAAAAAGAAACTCCGAAATTCTCTTAGCTTTCGTTTTTCATTGGTCCAGAGCGCATGCGCATGCGCGTCTGACCTGTACATTTTCCCCACCAAACGTCTATAGGTCACGGTAACTAAAGGGCGTACAATCATCAAACAACTTCTAAAGTGCTTAGGTCATGCTCCCCCGACATATGAAAAAAAAAACAGATTTTTATCTCAATTAGATCTAAAAGTCACTTCCCCCACCACCCGGACCACTAATGCGGACTTAGAGCTGGATAAAAGTCACAAAGTCATGATTAAAATTTTAAAGTTTTTTTAACTTAATCGATAGACATGCGCGTAAGATTAAAAAAATAATTTTTATAAATGTGGAATGACCACCCCTTCTATTCGAAAAACAACCCTAAAATTGACAAAAAAAACCAAAATCTACAAATAAAGCCTAATCGATACGGTTTTTTGCATATACGTAGCCCCTAAAATATTAATAAAAAATATTGTAACAAAAACCACCCCTTTGTATTAGAGGGTGAGTAAAGGGTAAAAATGTAATAATTAAAAAAATAATAAAATTAACCAAATTTAAATATGTTGTGTATTTTAGTGCGTAGATAAGGCTCTTATATAATTTTTTTAGATTTCGCCCCTTGGGGGTGAGTTATTAAACAAAAATCTACAAATAAAGCCTAATCGACACGGTTTTTTGCATATAGGTAGCCCTGAAAATATTAGTAAAAAATATTATAACAAAAACCACCCCTTTGTATTAGGGGGTGAGTAAAGGGTAAAAATGTTAAAATTAAAAAAATTATAAAATTAACCAAATTTAAATATGTTGTGTATTTTAGTGCGTAGATAAGGCTCTTATATAATTTTTTTAGATTTCACCCTTTGGGGGTGAGTTATTAAACAAAAATCTACAAATAAAGCCTAATCGATACGGTTTTTTGCATATAGGTAGCCCCTAAAATATTCATAAAAAATATTTTAGCAAAAACCACCCTTTTGTATTTGGGGGTGAGTTAAGGGTAAAAATGTAACAATTAAAAAAAAAAAAAAATTAACCAAATTTAAATATGTTGTGTATTTTAGAGCGTAGATAGGGCTCTTATATAATTTTTTTAGATTTCACCCTTTGGGGGTAAGTTATTAAACAAAAATCTACAAATAAAGCCTAATCGATACGGTTTTTTGCATATAGGTAGCCCATAATATATTAATAAAAAATATTTTAGCAAAAACCACCCCTTTGTATTTGGGGGTGAGTTAAGGGTAAAAATGTAAAAATTAACAAAAAAACCAAATTAATCAAATTTAAATATGTTGTGTATTTTAGTGCGTAGATAAGGCTCTTGCATTAGTTTTTTAGATTTCACCCTTTGGGGGTGAGTTATTAAACAAAAATCTACAAATAAAGCCTAATCGATACGGTTTTTTGCATACAGGTAGCCCCTAAAATATTAATAAAAATATTTAGCAAAAACCACCCCTTTGTGTTTGGGGGTGAGTTAAGGGTAAAAATGTAAAAATTAAAAAAAAACCAAAATTAACCAAATTTAAATATGTTGTGTATTTTAGTGCGTAGATAAGGCTCTTATATAATGTTTTTAGATTTCACCCTTTGGGGGTGAGTTATTAAACAAAAAGCTACAAATAAAGCCTAATCGATACGGTTTCTTGCATATAGGTAGCCTATAAAATATTAATAAAAAATATTTTAGTAAAAACCACCCCTTTGTATTTGGGGGTGACTTAAGGGTAAAAATGTAAAAATTAAAAAAAAAACAAAATTAACCAACAAAATTAACCAAATTTAAATATGTTGTGTATTTTAGAGCGTAGATAAGGCTCTTATATAATTTTTTTAGATTTCACCCTTTGGGGGTGAGTTATTAAACAAAAATCTACAAATAAAGCCTAATCGATACGGTTTTTTGCATATAGGTAGCCCATAATATATTAATAAAAAATATTTTAGCAAAAACCACCCCTTTGTATTTGGGGGTGAGTTAAGGGTAAAAATGTAAAAATTAACAAAAAAACAAAATTAATCAAATTTAAATATGTTGTGTATTTTAGTGCGTAGATAAGGCTCTTATATTCGTTTTTTAGATTTCACCCTTTGGGGGTAAGTTTTTAAACAAAAAACTACAAATAAAGCCTAATCGATACGGTTTTTTGCATATAGGTAGCCCCTAAAATATTAATAAAAAATATTTTAGCAAAAACCACCCCTTTGTATTTGGGGGTGAGTTAAGGGTAAAAATGTAAAAATTAAAAAAAAATTACCAAATTTAAATATGTTGTGTATTTTAGTGCGTAGATAAGGCTCTTCCATTAGTTTTTTACATTTCACCCTTTGGGGGTGGGTTATTAAACAAAAATCTACAAATAAAGCCTAATCGATACGGTTTTTTCCATACAGGTAGCCCCTAAAATATTAATAAAAATATTTTAGCAAAAACCACCCCTTTGTGTTTGGGGGTGAGTTAAGGGTAAAAATGTAAAAATTAAAAAAAAACAAAATTAACCAAATTTAAATATGTTGTGTATTTTAGTGCGTAGATATGGCTCTTATATAATGTTTTTAGATTTTACCCTTTGGGGGTGAGTTATTAAACAAAAAGCTACAAATAAAGCCTAATCGATACGGTTTCTTGCATATAGGTAGCCTCTAAAATATTAATAAAAAATATTTTAGTAAAAACCACCCTTTTGTATTTGGGGGTGACTTAAGGGTAAAAATGTAAAAATTAAAAAAAAAACAAAATTAACCAAATTTAAATATGTTGTGTATTTTAGAGCGTAGATAAGGCTCTTATATAATTTTTTTAGATTTCACCCTTTGGGGGTGAGTTATTAAACAAAAATCTACAAATAAAGCCTAATCGATACGGTTTTTTGCATATAGGTAGCCCATAATATATTAATAAAAAATATTTTAGCAAAAACCACCCCTTTGTATTTGGGGGTGAGTTAAGGGTAAAAATGTAAAAATTAAAAAAAAATAACCAAATTTAAATATGTTGTGTATTTTAGTGCGTAGATAAGGCTCTTATATTAGTTTTTTAGATTTCACCTTTTGGGGGTGAGTTATTAAACAAAATACTACAAATAAAGCCTAATCGATACGGTTTTTGGCATATAGGTAGCCCCTAAAATATTATTAAAAAATGTTTTAGCAAAAACCACCCCTTTATATTTGGGGGTGAGTTAGGGGTAGAAATGTAAAAAATAAAAATAAAGAAAAATTTATCACATTTGGATATAAATAAACAAAAATTTATCACATTTAGGTATATTGTGTATAACAATGCGTACAAAAGGCCCCTATATTACTTTTTTGGATTTCACTCTTTGGGGGTGACTATTTAACTTTTATAAAAAAAGGTTTTTACATTTCCATAAGTGTCTTCGAATCGATTGACAAGCGGTTTACAATAAAAAAATATATTATAATAATTATAAAAAACAAACACCACTTACTTAAAAAAGCCACCCCTAAAATTGACAAAAAAAAACAATTACAGTCAGATTAATATAGGTTGTAGCGTGCAAGTACCCTTTGAAATAGAAATAAAGATAATTTAAACAGCGAAGGAACTGGCTTACCTCGGCCTATGATTAGAAAACAGTTTCCTGTATAACTTGCATTCGCCATAACTATAAATAAATCACAAGGACAAACGTCTGACAAAGTAGGCATATACCTGGATGGGCCATGTTTTGTGCATGGCCAATTGTATGTAGCTATGAGTCGAGTGGGGTTAGGAGAAAATTTAAAAATATATATAACAAACGGACCTCAACAAGGGAAATATAACTATCGCAATGGAAGGACGTTTACCAGAAATGTCGTATTTCGGAATGTTGTAGCAAATAATACACGGCCACACACTATGCAACATAACGCAGATGAACCACTGCAACCTATTATTCTACAAATCTACGACGAATGGAATGATGATTTCGACTGGAATACACTTCCAGAATTTGAAGACAAACTTCTCGGCAATCCTCTTCCAATAATAAGAAGTATTCAACCGTTCTATACCGATTCATAATTAAGGCGGCAAGTATCCACCATGGAGAAGCCTGGTACGTCTGGAGTTAATATAAACGACAACACACTTACAAATCTCAAGTGACGATGACGAAGATTCTTTATAAAACCTTTTATATTTACTAAATTGAAAAACATATGTTAAAACAATTTAATAAATGTTATGTTTTTAATTGTGACAAGTGTTTTTAATATAATCCATATCATACATAACAATTTACACCGTGTTAAGCCTGAAATAATCAATTTAGCTCAAATTCTATTACGTTAGGTCCAAAAGATCAGTTTGGTTTTAAAAACTATACAACCAGAAATTCGACAAATATTGGCGGCGGTACTTTCAGGGCGCGTATTTTTCACCCGCTAATAGGGAACGTGAGCTGGGTTTAGACCGTCGTGAGACAGGTTAGTTTTACCCTACTGATGACTCGTCGTTGCGATAGTAATCCTGCTCAGTACGAGAGGAACCGCAGGTTCGGACATTTGGTTCACGCACTCGCTCGAGCGGGCGGTGGTGCGAAGCTACCATCCGTGGGATTATGCCTGAACGCCTCTAAGGCCGTATCCTTTCTAGTCAAAGGTGGCAACGATACCTTTAGGAGTTTCGAGAGTCGACAGGCTCAAAACAATGTGACTTTACTAGGCGTTTAACGCTTGCGTACGAACGTCGCACGAGCCCTATTTGCCGTGTGAAGCCACCGATCGGCGGCGGGATCGATCCTTGCCACGTCCGACCAGGCTTCTAGACGGTCAATTATGGGTACATTGTTGTTCGACGTCGAAACTCGGAATTGTCTGTAGACGACTTACGTACCTGGCAGGGTGTTGTACTCGGTAGAGCAGTTTCCACGCTGCGATCTGTTGAGACTCAGCCCTCAGCTTGGGGATTCGTCTTGTCGGCGAGACGAGACCCCGTCAACGTTTAGAAAGCTGAGTGGATAAAAAATATACCCAGCCAGGTACACATTGTTTATATAAAAATTTCTAGTATGCAATGCAACTTGAGCTAATAACCAACATGAACTTACTCCATTTTATTATTACATACGTACCTGGTAAGGTGTTGTATTCGGTAGAGCTGTTTCTACGCTGCGATCTGTTGATACTCAGCTTGGAGATTCGTCTTGTCGGTGAGACGAGACTCCGTCAACGTTTAGAAAGCTGAGAAGATCAAAAAATACACACAGCCAGGTACACATTGTTTATATAAAAATTTCTAGTATGCAATGCAACTTGGGCTAATAACCAACATGAACTTACTCTATTTTATTATTACATACGTACCTGGCAAGGTGTTGTATTCGGTAGAGCTGTTTCTACGCTGCGATCTGTTGATACTCAGCTTGGAGATTCGTCTTGTCGGTGAGACGAGACTCCGTCAACGTTTAAAAAGCTGAGTGGATAGCAAAATACACACACAGCCAGGTACACATTGTTTATATAAAAATTTCTAGTATGCAATGCAACTTGGGCTAACCAACATGAACTTACTCTATTTTATCATTACAAATAAATTTACCTCTCTAAAAACTCTCACTCTTCTCACCACAATTTAATACACTTTAGTAGTGTACAGCCTTATTTCTCTCTCTCAAGTAACAAAAAGACGATGGTGTGGTTGGTGATAGTGATAGAAACCAATTAGTCTTAAAGAGTAAGAGTAATAGAGTAAGAGATGAATAATACAAGAAAGAGGAAAGAGGAAAGAAAGAGAAAGAAAAGAGAAAGAAGACAGAGAGAGAGAGAAAAAGAAAGAAAAAAATTAAAAGGAAGAAGATAGATGATAGAGAGAGAGAGAGAGAGAGAGAGAGAGAGAGAGAGGAAGAGTAGAAGAAAGCCAGCAAATTATTCGAACGACATACTTCGTTCTACGGACTTAGCACATAGCTCTCGCCTAGCACATAGCTCTCGCCTAGCACATAGCGCTCGCCTTGCACCATTCACTGCTTAATAACTACTGCATATAATAAGTCACGATTGCTCATGTGGTAAAATAGTGATGACACAATCATTTTGTTTAAAGGTATGCAACCAACAATACACGAAACGCGCGCTAAAGTTGCCTAAAACCACGAAGTACTACGTATACTTTAATTGTAACGCAACTCGTTTCACAGTAAACGTGTATGAAAATTGCCTATATTCAAGAAGTACTACATTTGTTTAAATATTGTATTAGTGTTACGAAGTACGACGTTTAAATATTATGAATTATTTTTAGTTGTATATAAAATCATAGCTATTTTTGTAAATTAATAATGCAACCCGCAATACACCAAATGTGTATTAATATTGCCTAACTTGTACGAAGTACAACGTTCATTTAAGTGCATTAAGTATGGTGCTCTGTGCGATGAAATACGACGTTCATGTGACCATAAAGTAACAAACGAAGTACGGCGCTCACAAATGCAGCGCTCAAAATTATTGTTTCATTGCACGACGTTTGCTTTGTTTCTGACTGCGACAAAATGCAGCGTTCATTTGATTTTGTACATAGTACAGACAAAGTACGACGTTTACGAAGTACGGCACTCAAGATCGTGATTTTCTTGTACGACGTTTATTTGCACGTGCTGCCGATTGCGACGAAGTACAGCGTTCAATTGACTTTGTACATAGTACAGACGAAGTACGACGTTTGCGAAGTACGGCACTCAAAATCATGATTTTCTTGTTCGACGTTTATTTGCACTTGCTGTCGACTGCGACGAAGTTTAGCGTTCATTTGACTTTGTACATAGTACAGACGAAGTACGACGTTTGCGAAGTACGGCACTCAAAATCGTGATTTTCTTGTACGACGTTTATTTGCATGTGCTGCCGACTGCGACGGAGTACAGCGTTCAATTGACTTTGTACATAGTACAGACGAAGTACGACGTTTGCGAAGTACGGCACTCAAAATTGTGATTTTCTTGTACGACGTTTATTTGCACGTGCTGCCGACTGCGACGAAGTACAGCGTTTAATTGACTTTGTACATAGTACAGACGAAGTACGACGTTTGCGAAGTACGGCACTCAAAATCGTGATTTTCTTGTAAGACGTTTATTTGCAGTTGCTTCCGACTGCGACGAAGTTTAGCGTTCAATTGACTTTGTACATGGTACAGACGAAGTACGACGTTTGCGAAGTACGGCACTCAAAATCATTATTTTCTTGTACGACGTTTATTTGCACTTGCTGCCGACTGCGACGAATAACAGCGTTCAATTGACTTTGTACATAGTACAGACGAAGTACGACGTTTGCAAAGTACGGCACTCAAAATCACGATTTTCTTGTAAGACGATTATTTGCAGTTGCTTCCGACTGCGACGAAATGCAGCGTTCATAGTACAAACGAAGTACGACGTTCACAAAGTAATGAAGTAAAACGTAAACATTAAATAATAATAATGCAACCCACAATACATTAATTGTGTATCAAAATTGCATAACTTTTACGAAGTACAACGTTCAAAAATATTAAAGAATTTTATTTCTGTGGTATATAATAAAAAACCAGCAAATTTTTTTGCAAATTACGTATCTGTAAATAAATGTAAACATTTAGCAACTAATCAAAATTGTTTTTTTGCTTAGATATTAAAGTAAAACATAAAAATATATTAAATTTATAGAATGCAACCCGCAGCACACTAGATGTGCATTAATATTGCATAACCTTTACGAAGTACGACGTCCAAAAATATTAAATTTTTTTTATATTGAGGCAAAAAGTGAGAAGACATAAATTAATAATAGTGCAACCTGCAATACACTGAATATGTACTGATGTTGCATAACCTTCACGAAGTACTACGTTTAAATATAAATTAATATTATTGCGACCCGCAATACACTAAATTTGTATTAATATTGCATAACCTACACGAAGTACGACGTTCAAGAATATTAAAGAATTTTATTTCTGTGGTATATAATAAAAAAAACAGCAAATTTTTTTGCAAATTACGTATCTCTAAATAAATGTAAACATTTAGCAACTAATCAAAATTGTTTTTTTGCCTAGACATTAAAGTAAATCATAAAAATACATTAAATTTATAAAATGCAACCCGCAGCACAACAGATGTGCATCAATATTGCATAACTTTTACGAAGTACGACGTCCAAAAATATTACATTATTTTTATATTAAGGTAAAAAGTGAGAAAACATAAATTAATAATAATGCAACCTGCAATACACTTAATATGTACTGATGTTGCATAACCTTCACGAAGTACTACGTTCAAGTATAAATTAATATTATTGCGACCCGCAATACACTAAATTTGTATCAATATTGCATAACTTACACGAAGTACAACGTTCAAAAATATTAAATATTTTATTTGTAGTTTGCATATAATAAAAAAAAACAAATTTTTATGTAAATTACGTATCTGTAAATAAACGTACACATTTAACAATTAAATAAACTTAGTATTTTGGCCTAGATATTAAATTAAAACATAAAAATGCATAATATTTATTAAAATGCAACTTGCAATACACCAAATGTGTATGAATATTGCATAACCTTTGCGAAGTACGACGTTCACGAAGTACGTCGTTTACGAAGTGCGACGTTCACGAAGTACGTCGTTTACGAAGTGCGACGTTCACGAAGTGCGACGTTCACGAAGTACGTCGTTTACGAAGTGCGACGTTCGCGAAGTACGACGTCTACACATTAGGGCACTCAAAATTATTGTTAGGTTGTACGACATTCAGACGTTCCAACTGCGACTAACTACAGCATTCATTTGACTTTGCACATACGACGAACGAAGTACGACGTTTACGAAGTACGGCGCTTAGAATAATTTTGTTTTTATTAATTAATAATTTTTTTTTAAACAAACGTTTTTATAATTAAATTTTATAATGGTTTAAATATAAAATATGACTTTTTAATATTATCAATATTTAAAATATTTTCTCCCCTTTGTGTGTATGCCTTATAGTTATAGAGCTGTGCGCTTCGGTAGACGTCGCCTGTGGAGCTATGTCAGTGGAGCGGTGCGCATATCCAATACCGAGCGGCTGCCTCGATCGGTGTCGCGCTGGTATATGTATGGTAGTGGTGTGTGTCGATGCGTTGAGTGAGGCGATATGAACGGTGTAACGGTTTAGTCGAAGTTTATCATAAATGACGACGACAAAACGACCGATTATGTATACGTTCTGCATTTGCTTCCAATTTATCGACGTTTATCGCACATTTCCGCTATCGAATTCGAATAGGGCTTTGCTTGCGAGATTGCTTTATTTTGTGATTTTGTGGCTCGCCCAGTTCCCCACAGCGAGATTGCGGATGCGGCAAAACGTATTCTCTTACGTTGGCGGTCCTTATGCAATCAAACTTTGTTGAACTAACAAATGTTTGTGATTTAAACAAACAAAAATAATAAATGCGTCAACTCTCTAATATCCGAGCGAGAATATTTATATAATATTCGTAACGTTTATGGATTCGAAAGAATTTCATAAATTCACGTCGCATTCAATCTTGCGAAGAGTGAAGAGAATGTTTGAACTTTTAAATCGGCAAAGGTAAAAAATAATATTATAAATATTATTATTATGCCTTTATTGACCGATATATGTGTTGTGGTGTTTAACGACTATATCGTACGAAGAAAAGAAGAAATAGCGTGGCGTTACTTTCTTATATGTTAGATTGTTTCGCACAAACGCGCATATTCTTCATCTTTATAAACGATGATGATGAGTATTTTATTCTCTCGTCTGTCTCAAAAAACACAAAAACACAGTTCCCTGGTTGATCCTGCCAGTAGTCATATGCTTGTCTCAAAGATTAAGCCATGCATGTCTCAGTACAAGCCAAATTAAGGTGAAACCGCGAAAGGCTCATTAAATCAGTTATGGTTCCTTAGATCGTACCCACATTTACTTGGATAACTGTGGTAATTCTAGAGCTAATACATGCAAACAGAGCTCCGACCGGAGACGGAAGGAGCGCTTTTATTAGATCAAAACCAATCGGTGGCGGTTTCGCCGTCATCGTACAACTTGGTGAATCTGAATAACTTTACGCTGATCGCACGGTCTCGCACCGGCGACGCATCTTTCAAATGTCTGCCTTATCAACTGTCGATGGTAGGTTCTGCGCCTACCATGGTTGTAACGGGTAACGGGGAATCAGGGTTCGATTCCGGAGAGGGAGCCTGAGAAACGGCTACCACATCCAAGGAAGGCAGCAGGCGCGCAAATTACCCACTCCCGGCACGGGGAGGTAGTGACGAAAAATAACGATACGGGACTCATCCGAGGCCCCGTAATCGGAATGAGTACACTCTAAACCCTTTAACGAGGATCAATTGGAGGGCAAGTCTGGTGCCAGCAGCCGCGGTAATTCCAGCTCCAATAGCGTATATTAAAGTTGTTGCGGTTAAAAAGCTCGTAGTCGAATTTGTGTCCCGCGCCGCCGGTTCATCGTTCGCGGTGTTAACTGGCGTTTCGCGGGACGTCCTGCCGGTGGGCTTAGCTCGAGAGGGCGGCCCAACTCAATCCCGCCGCGGTGCTCTTCATTGAGTGTCGAGGTGGGCCGGCACGTTTACTTTGAACAAATTAGAGTGCTTAAAGCAGGCTAAAACTTCGCCTGAATACTGTGTGCATGGAATAATGGAATAGGACCTCGGTTCTATTTTGTTGGTTTTCGGAACCCCGAGGTAATGATTAATAGGAACGGATGGGGGCATTCGTATTGCGACGTTAGAGGTGAAATTCTTGGATCGTCGCAAGACGGACAGAAGCGAAAGCATTTGCCAAAAACGCTTTCATTGATCAAGAACGAAAGTTAGAGGTTCGAAGGCGATCAGATACCGCCCTAGTTCTAACCATAAACGATGCCAGCTAGCGATCCGCCGACGTTCCTCCGATGACTCGGCGGGCAGCTTCCGGGAAACCAAAGCTTTTGGGTTCCGGGGGAAGTATGGTTGCAAAGCTGAAACTTAAAGGAATTGACGGAAGGGCACCACCAGGAGTGGAGCCTGCGGCTTAATTTGACTCAACACGGGAAACCTCACCAGGCCCGGACACCGGAAGGATTGACAGATTGAGAGCTCTTTCTTGATTCGGTGGGTGGTGGTGCATGGCCGTTCTTAGTTGGTGGAGCGATTTGTCTGGTTAATTCCGATAACGAACGAGACTCTAGCCTGCTAAATAGGCGTATTTCGACATCCCAAATACCCGCTGGAGCCGGGTTCGCCCGGTCTCTATGTGCGGTTTTTACTGTCGGCGTACAAACAATTCTTCTTAGAGGGACAGGCGGCTTCTAGCCGCACGAGATTGAGCAATAACAGGTCTGTGATGCCCTTAGATGTTCTGGGCCGCACGCGCGCTACACTGAAGGAATCAGCGTGTCCTCCCTGACCGAGCGGTCCGGGTAACCCGCTGAACCTCCTTCGTGCTAGGGATTGGGGCTTGCAATTGTTCCCCATGAACGAGGAATTCCCAGTAAGCGCGAGTCATAAGCTCGCGTTGATTACGTCCCTGCCCTTTGTACACACCGCCCGTCGCTACTACCGATTGAATGATTTAGTGAGGTCTTCGGACCGGTGCGCGGTGGCGTTTCGACGTTGCCGATGTTGCTGGGAAGATGACCAAACTTGATCATTTAGAGGAAGTAAAAGTCGTAACAAGGTTTCCGTAGGTGAACCTGCGGAAGGATCATTAACGTGTAAATGTTGTTGTTTAGTTGTCACACATACACACATTTTGTCTGTGCTGATCAACAAAAAACACACACATACATACACTATTCGTATGATGATCAATTCTCATACAAAATTCTTCATTATGCGTCGAACGGAAAAGCAACAACGGGTCGTCTTGCATTAAGCGGATCTGTTGTTACGTTTTTCGATTTATTTTATAAATCGATTGTAAACGTGCCGTAAACGACGTTTTCGAAGAATTTTTTTGAACATTAACACGAATCAATATTGTCGAAAGATGGTTATGTGCTAACGTTTTATTATTGCTTTCGCAGTGCCGGTCTTAGCGTATTTCCATCATCGTATTCGCTTCGAAAAAAAGTACTAATACAGTGGTGGTGTATAATTAATGTGCAAGAGATGTTGTTGTTGTTGTTGTAGTATTTGTATATGGTTGGAGTTATTTATAATAACAAACAAGAATGAATAATAATGGTGTCTGCCAATACGATCGTACTTTATGTACACGAATAAAACTTTATACATACAAACCATAATAATAAATAAACTCGAAACAACCAACAACAAAATTATTACGCTACTGTACATACAAACACACATTTATACATACCATCATTTTACTTTACCGATGGTGAGTGATGTTTGAAAAATAAACGCTTAGGCTTACGATTTTGTAAGCCAGTCTTTGCGTATTTTCTTCATCGTATTCGCTTCGGAAAAAAGAAAATAAAGATGGTGTATAATTAATGTGTAAAAGAGATGTTGTAGTTGTAATTTAATTTGTAAATGGTTGGAGTTTATTAATAAATAATAATAGGGGCTGTCTATTCGTCTGTACTTTATGTACAAGACTACAAAAACGTTTTATAACAATAAAAAGCTCGAAACAACCAATAACAAAATATACTACTACTATACTACTATACATACAAACGCACATTTATAAATACATAAAATCAATTTACTTTATCGATAGAGAGTGATGTTTGGAAAAAAAACGCTTAGGCTTACGGTTTTCGGGTACCTGGGTTCCGCATGCGTCGAAGTAATAATTTACTTTAACGACGCGACGAACCGTAGGAATCTAAATAAAAAAGTTTATTTATTAACTTTTTTAGATTCTGTGGGTTTTAAATGATATACGCCCGACTGACGAAGGAACGTTTTGCACTGCCTGTGCTTTTCTTTTGATTCGTTTTTATGTCGACGGACGTTCTTAGAATGCCCACCAAACGACGTATCACACAAAACACCCTACAATTGTATTGTTTGGTAAATATTGTTGTGATTAAGTTTGTAGCTGTGGCGTTTGTTTGAAGAAAACGTCTGGTTTTTCGACATATTTTCTATTTAATAAATATACATAATGCTTATCGCAAAAGGAGCAGAGTTTTATAGACAAAGTTGATAGAGAAAAAAAACCTAATAGATATATATACGTATTTATAAAACGTTAATATCATCGGGTTATTCTTTATGTAAACTTAAACTATAACTGCATACTCTTTTCGATAAGTAGATACAAATGCCACTTTAATTAAATAAAATATTATAAAATATAACGCCGAACGTTTCTTTCGATTGGTCCGTTTCTCACATATACATCACAATTGTAATAACCTTAAGTAGTTATTTTTGTTGTTGTGTGATGATGAAACGATTTCGATGTGGAACGGTGCGTTATGTAATAATATTTTAAATTTGTTTGAAAAGATTACCCTGAACGGTGGATCACTTGGCTCGTGGGTCGATGAAGAACGCAGCTAATTGCGCGTCAACTTGTGAACTGCAGGACACATGAACATCGACATTTCGAACGCACATTGCGGTCCTCGGATATACTGTTCCCGGACCACTCCTGGCTGAGGGTCGTGTCAATTTCAAAGACTGCTCGGTTTTTGTCTTAAACACAGCGCACAATGTTGTGTAGACAATTACGTCGGAGCGTGTTGGGTGCAAATATGACGCGTTACTATAATTGTTAATTGATTGTCGGTTGTCATAATAAAATATTATGCAACGTAGACAACAATAAAAACAATATAAAAAATAACGCGGCATCCTAAAACGCAATAGCGGCTGACATTCTTATTAGTTTGTTGGTGAAAGTTGGTTTAGACGTAGCACGTCCGATATTAAAAAGCAGCCACAACGCTTAAATTTCGAACGAAGCGATCGTCGTGTCCGAGACGTTAAAGTTGTTTATATGCATATTTTATGCACTATAATTAACAACAACAACATTCTCGCAACGACGTCAGATCGATGTTTGAAATTGTTTGGAGGCAGCCATATAAACGGAATACGTGTAATTATCGTCTGACAAAATAAAGGCAAATTTATATTTGCGACCTCAGAGCAGGTGAGACTACCCGCTGAATTTAAGCATATTATTAAGCGGAGGAAAAGAAACTAACTAGGATTTCCTTAGTAGCGGCGAGCGAACAGGAAAAAGCCCAGCACCGAATCCCGCGGCCGAAACCGGACGCCGGGAAATGTGGTGTTAGGGAGGATCCGTCATCCCGAGATTGTGCGACGCGTCCAAGTCCATCTTGAACGGGGCCACAGCCCATAGAGGGTGCCAGGCCCGTAGTGACCGTTGCCGATAACGGGAGGATCTCTCCTCAGAGTCGGGTTGCTTGAGAGTGCAGCCCTAAGTGGGTGGTAAACTCCATCTAAGGCTAAATATGACCACGAGACCGATAGCGAACAAGTACCGTGAGGGAAAGTTGAAAAGAACTTTGAAGAGAGAGTTCAATAGTACGTGAAAACCGTTCAGGGGTAAACCTGAGAAACCCGAAAGGTCGAAAGGGGAGATTCAGCGTGACTCGATAGCGGCGCTAAATGATCGTGCGACGAACGGCGTACGCGTCGTTCGCGCCTTTTGTTTATGCGA
>NW_026986636.1:125000-132500 GCF_031307605.1 Tribolium castaneum | reverse complement strand
GCTCACAAATGCAGCGCTCAAAATTATTGTTTCATTGCACGACGTTTGCTTTGTTTCTGACTGCGACAAAATGCAGCGTTCATTTGATTTTGTACATAGTACAGACAAAGTACGACGTTTACGAAGTACGGCACTCAAGATCGTGATTTTCTTGTACGACGTTTATTTGCACGTGCTGCCGACTGCGACGAAGTACAGCGTTCAATTGACTTTGTACATAGTACAGACGAAGTACGACGTTTGCGAAGTACGGCACTCAAAATCATGATTTTCTTGTTCGACGTTTATTTGCACTTGCTGTCGACTGCGACGAAGTTTAGCGTTCATTTGACTTTGTACATAGTACAGACGAAGTACGACGTTTGCGAAGTACGGCACTCAAAATCGTGATTTTCTTGTACGACGTTTATTTGCATGTGCTGCCGACTGCGACGGAGTACAGCGTTCAATTGACTTTGTACATAGTACAGACGAAGTACGACGTTTGCGAAGTACGGCACTCAAAATTGTGATTTTCTTGTACGACGTTTATTTGCACGTGCTGCCGACTGCGACGAAGTACAGCGTTTAATTGACTTTGTACATAGTACAGACGAAGTACGACGTTTGCGAAGTACGGCACTCAAAATCGTGATTTTCTTGTAAGACGTTTATTTGCAGTTGCTTCCGACTGCGACGAAGTTTAGCGTTCAATTGACTTTGTACATGGTACAGACGAAGTACGACGTTTGCGAAGTACGGCACTCAAAATCATTATTTTCTTGTACGACGTTTATTTGCACTTGCTGCCGACTGCGACGAATAACAGCGTTCAATTGACTTTGTACATAGTACAGACGAAGTACGACGTTTGCAAAGTACGGCACTCAAAATCACGATTTTCTTGTAAGACGATTATTTGCAGTTGCTTCCGACTGCGACGAAATGCAGCGTTCATAGTACAAACGAAGTACGACGTTCACAAAGTAATGAAGTAAAACGTAAACATTAAATAATAATAATGCAACCCACAATACATTAATTGTGTATCAAAATTGCATAACTTTTACGAAGTACAACGTTCAAAAATATTAAAGAATTTTATTTCTGTGGTATATAATAAAAAACCAGCAAATTTTTTTGCAAATTACGTATCTGTAAATAAATGTAAACATTTAGCAACTAATCAAAATTGTTTTTTTGCTTAGATATTAAAGTAAAACATAAAAATATATTAAATTTATAGAATGCAACCCGCAGCACACTAGATGTGCATTAATATTGCATAACCTTTACGAAGTACGACGTCCAAAAATATTAAATTTTTTTTATATTGAGGCAAAAAGTGAGAAGACATAAATTAATAATAGTGCAACCTGCAATACACTGAATATGTACTGATGTTGCATAACCTTCACGAAGTACTACGTTTAAATATAAATTAATATTATTGCGACCCGCAATACACTAAATTTGTATTAATATTGCATAACCTACACGAAGTACGACGTTCAAGAATATTAAAGAATTTTATTTCTGTGGTATATAATAAAAAAAACAGCAAATTTTTTTGCAAATTACGTATCTCTAAATAAATGTAAACATTTAGCAACTAATCAAAATTGTTTTTTTGCCTAGACATTAAAGTAAATCATAAAAATACATTAAATTTATAAAATGCAACCCGCAGCACAACAGATGTGCATCAATATTGCATAACTTTTACGAAGTACGACGTCCAAAAATATTACATTATTTTTATATTAAGGTAAAAAGTGAGAAAACATAAATTAATAATAATGCAACCTGCAATACACTTAATATGTACTGATGTTGCATAACCTTCACGAAGTACTACGTTCAAGTATAAATTAATATTATTGCGACCCGCAATACACTAAATTTGTATCAATATTGCATAACTTACACGAAGTACAACGTTCAAAAATATTAAATATTTTATTTGTAGTTTGCATATAATAAAAAAAAACAAATTTTTATGTAAATTACGTATCTGTAAATAAACGTACACATTTAACAATTAAATAAACTTAGTATTTTGGCCTAGATATTAAATTAAAACATAAAAATGCATAATATTTATTAAAATGCAACTTGCAATACACCAAATGTGTATGAATATTGCATAACCTTTGCGAAGTACGACGTTCACGAAGTACGTCGTTTACGAAGTGCGACGTTCACGAAGTACGTCGTTTACGAAGTGCGACGTTCACGAAGTGCGACGTTCACGAAGTACGTCGTTTACGAAGTGCGACGTTCGCGAAGTACGACGTCTACACATTAGGGCACTCAAAATTATTGTTAGGTTGTACGACATTCAGACGTTCCAACTGCGACTAACTACAGCATTCATTTGACTTTGCACATACGACGAACGAAGTACGACGTTTACGAAGTACGGCGCTTAGAATAATTTTGTTTTTATTAATTAATAATTTTTTTTTAAACAAACGTTTTTATAATTAAATTTTATAATGGTTTAAATATAAAATATGACTTTTTAATATTATCAATATTTAAAATATTTTCTCCCCTTTGTGTGTATGCCTTATAGTTATAGAGCTGTGCGCTTCGGTAGACGTCGCCTGTGGAGCTATGTCAGTGGAGCGGTGCGCATATCCAATACCGAGCGGCTGCCTCGATCGGTGTCGCGCTGGTATATGTATGGTAGTGGTGTGTGTCGATGCGTTGAGTGAGGCGATATGAACGGTGTAACGGTTTAGTCGAAGTTTATCATAAATGACGACGACAAAACGACCGATTATGTATACGTTCTGCATTTGCTTCCAATTTATCGACGTTTATCGCACATTTCCGCTATCGAATTCGAATAGGGCTTTGCTTGCGAGATTGCTTTATTTTGTGATTTTGTGGCTCGCCCAGTTCCCCACAGCGAGATTGCGGATGCGGCAAAACGTATTCTCTTACGTTGGCGGTCCTTATGCAATCAAACTTTGTTGAACTAACAAATGTTTGTGATTTAAACAAACAAAAATAATAAATGCGTCAACTCTCTAATATCCGAGCGAGAATATTTATATAATATTCGTAACGTTTATGGATTCGAAAGAATTTCATAAATTCACGTCGCATTCAATCTTGCGAAGAGTGAAGAGAATGTTTGAACTTTTAAATCGGCAAAGGTAAAAAATAATATTATAAATATTATTATTATGCCTTTATTGACCGATATATGTGTTGTGGTGTTTAACGACTATATCGTACGAAGAAAAGAAGAAATAGCGTGGCGTTACTTTCTTATATGTTAGATTGTTTCGCACAAACGCGCATATTCTTCATCTTTATAAACGATGATGATGAGTATTTTATTCTCTCGTCTGTCTCAAAAAACACAAAAACACAGTTCCCTGGTTGATCCTGCCAGTAGTCATATGCTTGTCTCAAAGATTAAGCCATGCATGTCTCAGTACAAGCCAAATTAAGGTGAAACCGCGAAAGGCTCATTAAATCAGTTATGGTTCCTTAGATCGTACCCACATTTACTTGGATAACTGTGGTAATTCTAGAGCTAATACATGCAAACAGAGCTCCGACCGGAGACGGAAGGAGCGCTTTTATTAGATCAAAACCAATCGGTGGCGGTTTCGCCGTCATCGTACAACTTGGTGAATCTGAATAACTTTACGCTGATCGCACGGTCTCGCACCGGCGACGCATCTTTCAAATGTCTGCCTTATCAACTGTCGATGGTAGGTTCTGCGCCTACCATGGTTGTAACGGGTAACGGGGAATCAGGGTTCGATTCCGGAGAGGGAGCCTGAGAAACGGCTACCACATCCAAGGAAGGCAGCAGGCGCGCAAATTACCCACTCCCGGCACGGGGAGGTAGTGACGAAAAATAACGATACGGGACTCATCCGAGGCCCCGTAATCGGAATGAGTACACTCTAAACCCTTTAACGAGGATCAATTGGAGGGCAAGTCTGGTGCCAGCAGCCGCGGTAATTCCAGCTCCAATAGCGTATATTAAAGTTGTTGCGGTTAAAAAGCTCGTAGTCGAATTTGTGTCCCGCGCCGCCGGTTCATCGTTCGCGGTGTTAACTGGCGTTTCGCGGGACGTCCTGCCGGTGGGCTTAGCTCGAGAGGGCGGCCCAACTCAATCCCGCCGCGGTGCTCTTCATTGAGTGTCGAGGTGGGCCGGCACGTTTACTTTGAACAAATTAGAGTGCTTAAAGCAGGCTAAAACTTCGCCTGAATACTGTGTGCATGGAATAATGGAATAGGACCTCGGTTCTATTTTGTTGGTTTTCGGAACCCCGAGGTAATGATTAATAGGAACGGATGGGGGCATTCGTATTGCGACGTTAGAGGTGAAATTCTTGGATCGTCGCAAGACGGACAGAAGCGAAAGCATTTGCCAAAAACGCTTTCATTGATCAAGAACGAAAGTTAGAGGTTCGAAGGCGATCAGATACCGCCCTAGTTCTAACCATAAACGATGCCAGCTAGCGATCCGCCGACGTTCCTCCGATGACTCGGCGGGCAGCTTCCGGGAAACCAAAGCTTTTGGGTTCCGGGGGAAGTATGGTTGCAAAGCTGAAACTTAAAGGAATTGACGGAAGGGCACCACCAGGAGTGGAGCCTGCGGCTTAATTTGACTCAACACGGGAAACCTCACCAGGCCCGGACACCGGAAGGATTGACAGATTGAGAGCTCTTTCTTGATTCGGTGGGTGGTGGTGCATGGCCGTTCTTAGTTGGTGGAGCGATTTGTCTGGTTAATTCCGATAACGAACGAGACTCTAGCCTGCTAAATAGGCGTATTTCGACATCCCAAATACCCGCTGGAGCCGGGTTCGCCCGGTCTCTATGTGCGGTTTTTACTGTCGGCGTACAAACAATTCTTCTTAGAGGGACAGGCGGCTTCTAGCCGCACGAGATTGAGCAATAACAGGTCTGTGATGCCCTTAGATGTTCTGGGCCGCACGCGCGCTACACTGAAGGAATCAGCGTGTCCTCCCTGACCGAGCGGTCCGGGTAACCCGCTGAACCTCCTTCGTGCTAGGGATTGGGGCTTGCAATTGTTCCCCATGAACGAGGAATTCCCAGTAAGCGCGAGTCATAAGCTCGCGTTGATTACGTCCCTGCCCTTTGTACACACCGCCCGTCGCTACTACCGATTGAATGATTTAGTGAGGTCTTCGGACCGGTGCGCGGTGGCGTTTCGACGTTGCCGATGTTGCTGGGAAGATGACCAAACTTGATCATTTAGAGGAAGTAAAAGTCGTAACAAGGTTTCCGTAGGTGAACCTGCGGAAGGATCATTAACGTGTAAATGTTGTTGTTTAGTTGTCACACATACACACATTTTGTCTGTGCTGATCAACAAAAAACACACACATACATACACTATTCGTATGATGATCAATTCTCATACAAAATTCTTCATTATGCGTCGAACGGAAAAGCAACAACGGGTCGTCTTGCATTAAGCGGATCTGTTGTTACGTTTTTCGATTTATTTTATAAATCGATTGTAAACGTGCCGTAAACGACGTTTTCGAAGAATTTTTTTGAACATTAACACGAATCAATATTGTCGAAAGATGGTTATGTGCTAACGTTTTATTATTGCTTTCGCAGTGCCGGTCTTAGCGTATTTCCATCATCGTATTCGCTTCGAAAAAAAGTACTAATACAGTGGTGGTGTATAATTAATGTGCAAGAGATGTTGTTGTTGTTGTTGTAGTATTTGTATATGGTTGGAGTTATTTATAATAACAAACAAGAATGAATAATAATGGTGTCTGCCAATACGATCGTACTTTATGTACACGAATAAAACTTTATACATACAAACCATAATAATAAATAAACTCGAAACAACCAACAACAAAATTATTACGCTACTGTACATACAAACACACATTTATACATACCATCATTTTACTTTACCGATGGTGAGTGATGTTTGAAAAATAAACGCTTAGGCTTACGATTTTGTAAGCCAGTCTTTGCGTATTTTCTTCATCGTATTCGCTTCGGAAAAAAGAAAATAAAGATGGTGTATAATTAATGTGTAAAAGAGATGTTGTAGTTGTAATTTAATTTGTAAATGGTTGGAGTTTATTAATAAATAATAATAGGGGCTGTCTATTCGTCTGTACTTTATGTACAAGACTACAAAAACGTTTTATAACAATAAAAAGCTCGAAACAACCAATAACAAAATATACTACTACTATACTACTATACATACAAACGCACATTTATAAATACATAAAATCAATTTACTTTATCGATAGAGAGTGATGTTTGGAAAAAAACGCTTAGGCTTACGGTTTTCGGGTACCTGGGTTCCGCATGCGTCGAAGTAATAATTTACTTTAACGACGCGACGAACCGTAGGAATCTAAATAAAAAAGTTTATTTATTAACTTTTTTAGATTCTGTGGGTTTTAAATGATATACGCCCGACTGACGAAGGAACGTTTTGCACTGCCTGTGCTTTTCTTTTGATTCGTTTTTATGTCGACGGACGTTCTTAGAATGCCCACCAAACGACGTATCACACAAAACACCCTACAATTGTATTGTTTGGTAAATATTGTTGTGATTAAGTTTGTAGCTGTGGCGTTTGTTTGAAGAAAACGTCTGGTTTTTCGACATATTTTCTATTTAATAAATATACATAATGCTTATCGCAAAAGGAGCAGAGTTTTATAGACAAAGTTGATAGAGAAAAAAAACCTAATAGATATATATACGTATTTATAAAACGTTAATATCATCGGGTTATTCTTTATGTAAACTTAAACTATAACTGCATACTCTTTTCGATAAGTAGATACAAATGCCACTTTAATTAAATAAAATATTATAAAATATAACGCCGAACGTTTCTTTCGATTGGTCCGTTTCTCACATATACATCACAATTGTAATAACCTTAAGTAGTTATTTTTGTTGTTGTGTGATGATGAAACGATTTCGATGTGGAACGGTGCGTTATGTAATAATATTTTAAATTTGTTTGAAAAGATTACCCTGAACGGTGGATCACTTGGCTCGTGGGTCGATGAAGAACGCAGCTAATTGCGCGTCAACTTGTGAACTGCAGGACACATGAACATCGACATTTCGAACGCACATTGCGGTCCTCGGATATACTGTTCCCGGACCACTCCTGGCTGAGGGTCGTGTCAATTTCAAAGACTGCTCGGTTTTTGTCTTAAACACAGCGCACAATGTTGTGTAGACAATTACGTCGGAGCGTGTTGGGTGCAAATATGACGCGTTACTATAATTGTTAATTGATTGTCGGTTGTCATAATAAAATATTATGCAACGTAGACAACAATAAAAACAATATAAAAAATAACGCGGCATCCTAAAACGCAATAGCGGCTGACATTCTTATTAGTTTGTTGGTGAAAGTTGGTTTAGACGTAGCACGTCCGATATTAAAAAGCAGCCACAACGCTTAAATTTCGAACGAAGCGATCGTCGTGTCCGAGACGTTAAAGTTGTTTATAT
>NW_026986636.1:105000-120000 GCF_031307605.1 Tribolium castaneum | reverse complement strand
GTAAATTTGGCCAAAAATTTGAAAATCTTTATTTACCTTCGGATCAAGTTCGTTTTTTGTACATGGGTACTATTTATGGTCCTGATTATGCTCCAGCAATCAAATTTGACATATTCAAATAAAGGGGGTAGTGGGGAATTAAAATGTCAAAATTCAAAAAAATAAAAAATCAACCAAATTAATATATGTTATAGTAGGGAAGCTCAGGATTAATTTAAAATTATTTTCAGAATTTTTTCTCATTTCCTACCCCAAAACTTATAGGGGTAAATTTGGCCAAAAATTTGAAAATCTTTAGTTACCTTCGGATCGAGTTCGTTTTTTGTACATGGGTACCCTTTATGGTCCTGATTATGCTCCAGCAATCAAATTTGACATATTCAAATAAAGGGGGTAGTGGGGAATTAAAATGTCAAAATTCAAAAAAATTAAAAATTAACCAAATTAATATATGTTATAGTAGGGAAGCTAAGGATTAATTTAAAATTATTTTCAAAATTTTTTCTCATTTCCTACCCCAAAAAATAGAGAG
The DNA here is from genome assembly GCF_031307605.1 of Tribolium castaneum. Classification (NCBI taxonomy): domain Eukaryota; kingdom Metazoa; phylum Arthropoda; class Insecta; order Coleoptera; family Tenebrionidae; genus Tribolium; species Tribolium castaneum. The sequence continues at coordinate 119,468 of NW_026986636.1, read as the reverse complement.
GTAAATTTGGACAAAAGATTGAAAATTTTTATTTACCTTCGGATCGAGTTCGTTTTTTGTACATGGGTACCCTTTATGGTCCTGATTATGCCCCAGCAATCAAATTTGACATACTCAAATAAAGGGGGTAGTGGGGAATTAAAATGTCAAAATTCAAAAAAATTAAAAATTAACCATATTAATATATGTTATAGTAGGGAAGCTCAGGATCAATTTAAAATTATTTTCAGAATTTTTTCTCATTTCCTACCCCAAAAAATAGAGGGGTAAATTTGGACAAAAGTTTGAAAATCTTTATTTACCTTCGGATCGAGTTAGTTTTTTGTACATGGGTACCCTTTATGGTCCTGATTATGCTCCAGCAATCAAATTTGACATACTCAAATAAAGGGGGTAGTGGAGAATTAAAATGTCAAAATTTAAAAAAATTTAAAAATCGACCAAATTAATATATGTTGTAGCAGGGAAGCTCAGGATCATTTTAAAATTAGTTTCAAAATTTTATCTCATTTCCTACCCCAAAAAATAGAGGGGTAAAATTAGCCAAAAATTCGAAAATGTTTATTTATATTTGGATCGAGGTCGTTTTTTGCATACGTGTACCCCTTATGGTCCTTATTATGCTTCAGCAATCAAATTTGACATATTCAAATAAGGGGGGTAGTGGGGAATTAAAATGTCAAAATTCAAAAAAATTAAAAATTAACCAAATTAATATATGTTATAGTAGGAAAGCTCAGGATCAATTTAAAATTATTTTCAGAATTTTATCTCATTTCCTACCCCAAAACTTATAGGGGTAAATTTGGCCAAAAATTTGAAAACCTTTATTTATATTTCGATCGATGTCGTTTGTTGCATGCGGGTACCCCCTATGGTCCTGATTATGCTCCAGCAATCTAATTTGACATATTCAAATAAGGGGGGTAGTGGGGAATTAAAATGTCAAAATTCAAAAAAATTAAAAATCAACCAAATTAATATATGTTATAGTAGGGAAGCTCAGGATCAATTTAAAATTATTTTCAGAATTTTATCTCATTTCCTACCCCAAAACTTATAGAGGTAAATTTGGCTAAAAATTTGAAAATCTTTATTTACATTCGGATCGAGTTTGTTTTTTGTACATGGGTACCCTCTATGGTCCTGATTATGCTCCAGCAATCAAATTTGACATATTCAAATAAAGGGGGTAGTGGGGAATTAAAATGTCAAAATTCAAAAAAATTAAAAATCAACCAAATTAATATATGTTATAGTAGGGAAGCTCAGGATCAATTTAAAATTATTTTCAGAATTTTTTCTCATTTTCTACCCCAAAACTTATAGGGGTAAATTTGTCCAAAAATTTGAAAATCTTTATTTACATTCGGATTGAAGTCGGTATTTGTATATGGGTACCCCCTATGATCCTGATTATGCTCCAGCAATCAAATTTGACATATTCAAATAATGGGGGTAGTGGGGAATTAAAATGTCAAAATTCAAAAAAATTAAAAATCAACCAAATTAATATATGTTATAGTAGGGAAGCTCAGGATCATTTTAAAATTATTTTCAGAATTTTTTCTCATTTCCTACCCCAAAACTTATAGGGGTAAATTTGGCCAAAAATTTGAAAATCTTTATTTACCTTCGAATCGAGTTCGTTTTTTGTACATGGGTACCCTTTATGGTACTGATTATGCTCCAGCAATCAAATTTGACATATTCAAATAAAGGGGGTAGTGGGGAATTAAAATGTCAAAATTCAAAAAAATTAAAAAAAAACAACCAAATTAATATATGTTATAGTAGGGAAGCTCAGGATCAATTTAAAATTATTTTCAGAATTTTATCTTATTTCCTACCCCAAAAAATTGAGGGGTAAATTTGGACAAAAGTTTGAAAATCTTTATTTACATTCGGATTGAAGTCGTTATTTGTGCATGGGTACCCTTTATGGTCCTGATTATGCTCCAGCAATCAAATTTGACATATTCAAATAAAGGGGGTGGTGGGGAATTTAAATGTCAAAATTCAAAAAAATTAAAAATTAACCAAATTAATATATGTTACAGTAGGGAAGCTCAGGATCAATTTAAAATTAATTTCAGAATTTTATCTCATTTCCTACCCCCAAAAATAGAAGGGTAAAATTGGCCAAAAATTCGAAAATGTTTATTTATATTCGGATCGAGGTCGTTTTTTGCATACGGGTACCCCTTATGGTCCTTATTATGCTCCATCAATCAGAGTTGACATATTCAAATAAAGGGGGTAGTGGGGAATTAAAATGTCAAAATTCAAAAAAATTAAAAATCAACCAAATTAATATATGTTATAGTAGGGAAGCTCAGGATTAATTTAAAATTATTTTCAAAGTTTTTTCTCATTTCCTACCCCAAAACTTATAGGGGTAAATTTGTCCAAAAATTTGAAAATCTTTATTTACATTCGGATTGAAGTCGGTATTTGTATATGGGTACCCCCTATGATCCTGATTATGCTGCAGCAATCAAATTTGACATATTCAAATAAGGGGGGTAGTGTGAAATTAAAATGTCAAAATTCAAAAAATTTAAAAATCAACCAAATCAATATATGTTATAGTACGGAAGCTCAGAATCAATCTAAAATTAGTTTCAGAATTTTATCTCATCTCCTACCCCAAAAAAATCGGGGGTAAATTTGGCTAAAAATTTGAAAATCTTTATTTATGGTCGGATCGAGGTCGTTTTTTGCATACGGGTACCCTTTATGGTCCTGATTATGCTCCATTGATCCGAGTTGACATATTCAAATTAGGGGGGTAGTGGGAAATTAAAATATCAAAATTCAAATAATTTAAAAATTAACCATATTAATATATGTTATAGTAGAGAAGGTCAGGATCGATTTAAAATTTGTTTCAGAATTTTATCTCATTTTCTACCCCAAAGAAACAAAGGGTACATTTGGCCAAAAATTTAAAAATCTTTATTTATATTCCGATTGATGTCGTTTTTTGCATATGGGTACCCTCTATGGTCCTGATTATGCTCCATTAATCAGAGTTGACATATTCAAATTTGGGGGGTAGTGGGAAATTAAAATGTCAAAATTCAAAAAAATTAAAAATCAACCAAATTAATATATGTTATAGTAGGGAAGCTCAGGATCAATTTAAAATTATTTTCAGAATTTTATCTCATTTCCTACCCCAAAACTTATGGGGGTAAATTTGGCCATAAATTTGAAAACCTTTATTTATATTTCGATCGATGTCGTGTTTTGCATGCGGGTACCCCCTATAGTCCTGATTATGCTCCAGCAATCTAATTTGACATATTCAAATAAGGGGGGTAGTGGAGAATTAAAATGTTAAAATTAAAAAATATTAAAAATCGACCAAATTAATATATGTTATAGTAGAAAAGCTTAGGATCGATTCAAATTTAGTTTAAAAATTTCATCTCATTTCCTACCCCAAAAAATATAGGGGTAAATTTGGCCAAAAACTTGAAAATATTTATTTATATTCGGATCGATGTCGTTTTTTGTACATGGGTACCCCCTATGGTCCTGATTATGCTCCAGCAATCAAATTTGACATATTCAAATAGGGGGGGTAGTGGGGAATAAAAATGTCAAAATTCAAAAAATTTTAAAATCGACCACAATAATATATGTTATAGTAGGAAAGCTCAGAATCGATTCAAATTTAGTTTCAGAATTTTATCTCATTTCCTACCCCAAAAAATATAGGGGTAAAGTTGGTCAAAAATTTGAAAATTTTTATTTATATTCGGATCGATGTCGTTTTTTGCATGCGGGTACCCCCTATGGTCCTGATTATGCTCCACCAATCAGAGTTGACATATCCAATTTAGGGGTTTCTGGGAAATTAAAATATCAAAATTCAAAAAATTTTAAAATCAACCAAATTAATATATGTTATAGTAGGGAAGCTCAGGATCAATTTAAAATTATTCTCTGAATTTTATCTCATTTCCTACTCTGAAGAAAAAAGGGGTAAACTTAAGCGAAAGTTTGAAAATCTTTGTATATATTTGGATCGAGATCGTTTTTTGCATACGGATACCCCTTATAGTCTTAATTATGCTCTACTAATCAGAGTTGACATATTCAAATTAAGGGGGTAGTGGGAAATTAAAATGTCAAAATTTTTTCATAAGTTGTTATAAATTTTTGTATGTTTTCATACGTTTTTATCGCTTTTTACTTATTTTTATGTTTTTATATGTTTTTACAAGTTTTTATAAGTTTTCATATGATTTTACAAGTTTTTATATATTTTTACAACTTTTTATACCTTTTTGTAAGTTTCTATAGTTTTTATAAAGTTAAATCACTTAGTTGATGGCATACTTCGTACTTGGTTACCCAAAGGAAAATAAATTTTAAACACTTGATTGAGAAGTATATTTTGTAGTTGGTTTATCAACAGACAGATAATAAAAAAAACGCATATGTGATCAAAGACTAATTACGAAATATAAATAAATAGAGATTAATATGCTTTCGAGGTGGTCGGCGAGCATTCTGGGTCGGTACTCATCCGAGGACGGTACTCATCCGAGATCCTCAGGTCCGCGTTCCTGGTTCACCCGCTAATAGGGAACGTGAGCTGGGTTTAGACCGTCGTGAGACAGGTTAGTTTTACCCTACTGATGACTCGTCGTTGCGATAGTAATCCTGCTCAGTACGAGAGGAACCGCAGGTTCGGACATTTGGTTCACGCACTCGCTCGAGCGGGCGGTGGTGCGAAGCTACCATCCGTGGGATTATGCCTGAACGCCTCTAAGGCCGTATCCTTTCTAGTCAAAGGTGGCAACGATACCTTTAGGAGTTTCGAGAGTCGACAGGCTCAAAACAATGTGACTTTACTAGGCGTTTAACGCTTGCGTACGAACGTCGCACGAGCCCTATTTGCCGTGTGAAGCCACCGATCGGCGGCGGGATCGATCCTTGCCACGTCCGACCAGGCTTCTAGACGGTCAATTATGGGTACATTGTTGTTCGACGTCGAAACTCGGAATTGTCTGTAGACGACTTACGTACCTGGCAGGGTGTTGTACTCGGTAGAGCAGTTTCCACGCTGCGATCTGTTGAGACTCAGCCCTCAGCTTGGGGATTCGTCTTGTCGGCGAGACGAGACCCCGTCAACGTTTAGAAAGCTGAGTGGATAAAAAATATACCCAGCCAGGTACACATTGTTTATATAAAAATTTCTAGTATGCAATGCAACTTGAGCTAATAACCAACATGAACTTACTCCATTTTATTATTACATACGTACCTGGTAAGGTGTTGTATTCGGTAGAGCTGTTTCTACGCTGCGATCTGTTGATACTCAGCTTGGAGATTCGTCTTGTCGGTGAGACGAGACTCCGTCAACGTTTAGAAAGCTGAGAAGATCAAAAAATACACACAGCCAGGTACACATTGTTTATATAAAAATTTCTAGTATGCAATGCAACTTGGGCTAATAACCAACATGAACTTACTCTATTTTATTATTACATACGTACCTGGCAAGGTGTTGTATTCGGTAGAGCTGTTTCTACGCTGCGATCTGTTGATACTCAGCTTGGAGATTCGTCTTGTCGGTGAGACGAGACTCCGTCAACGTTTAAAAAGCTGAGTGGATAGCAAAATACACACACAGCCAGGTACACATTGTTTATATAAAAATTTCTAGTATGCAATGCAACTTGGGCTAACCAACATGAACTTACTCTATTTTATCATTACAAATAAATTTACCTCTCTAAAAACTCTCACTCTTCTCACCACAATTTAATACACTTTAGTAGTGTACAGCCTTATTTCTCTCTCTCAAGTAACAAAAAGACGATGGTGTGGTTGGTGATAGTGATAGAAACCAATTAGTCTTAAAGAGTAAGAGTAATAGAGTAAGAGATGAATAATACAAGAAAGAGGAAAGAGGAAAGAAAGAGAAAGAAAAGAGAAAGAAGACAGAGAGAGAGAGAAAAAGAAAGAAAAAAATTAAAAGGAAGAAGATAGATGATAGAGAGAGAGAGAGAGAGAGAGAGAGAGAGAGAGAGAGAGGAAGAGTAGAAGAAAGCCAGCAAATTATTCGAACGACATACTTCGTTCTACGGACTTAGCACATAGCTCTCGCCTAGCACATAGCTCTCGCCTAGCACATAGCTCTCGCCTAGCACATAGCGCTCGCCTTGCACCATTCACTGCTTAATAACTACTGCATATAATAAGTCACGATTGCTCATGTGGTAAAATAGTGATGACACAATCATTTTGTTTAAAGGTATGCAACCAACAATACACGAAACGCGCGCTAAAGTTGCCTAAAACCACGAAGTACTACGTATACTTTAATTGTAACGCAACTCGTTTCACAGTAAACGTGTATGAAAATTGCCTATATTCAAGAAGTACTACATTTGTTTAAATATTGTATTAGTGTTACGAAGTACGACGTTTAAATATTATGAATTATTTTTAGTTGTATATAAAATCATAGCTATTTTTGTAAATTAATAATGCAACCCGCAATACACCAAATGTGTATTAATATTGCCTAACTTGTACGAAGTACAACGTTCATTTAAGTGCATTAAGTATGGTGCTCTGTGCGATGAAATACGACGTTCATGTGACCATAAAGTAACAAACGAAGTACGGCGCTCACAAATGCAGCGCTCAAAATTATTGTTTCATTGCACGACGTTTGCTTTGTTTCTGACTGCGACAAAATGCAGCGTTCATTTGATTTTGTACATAGTACAGACAAAGTACGACGTTTACGAAGTACGGCACTCAAGATCGTGATTTTCTTGTACGACGTTTATTTGCACGTGCTGCCGATTGCGACGAAGTACAGCGTTCAATTGACTTTGTACATAGTACAGACGAAGTACGACGTTTGCGAAGTACGGCACTCAAAATCATGATTTTCTTGTTCGACGTTTATTTGCACTTGCTGTCGACTGCGACGAAGTTTAGCGTTCATTTGACTTTGTACATAGTACAGACGAAGTACGACGTTTGCGAAGTACGGCACTCAAAATCGTGATTTTCTTGTACGACGTTTATTTGCATGTGCTGCCGACTGCGACGGAGTACAGCGTTCAATTGACTTTGTACATAGTACAGACGAAGTACGACGTTTGCGAAGTACGGCACTCAAAATTGTGATTTTCTTGTACGACGTTTATTTGCACGTGCTGCCGACTGCGACGAAGTACAGCGTTTAATTGACTTTGTACATAGTACAGACGAAGTACGACGTTTGCGAAGTACGGCACTCAAAATCGTGATTTTCTTGTAAGACGTTTATTTGCAGTTGCTTCCGACTGCGACGAAGTTTAGCGTTCAATTGACTTTGTACATGGTACAGACGAAGTACGACGTTTGCGAAGTACGGCACTCAAAATCATTATTTTCTTGTACGACGTTTATTTGCACTTGCTGCCGACTGCGACGAATAACAGCGTTCAATTGACTTTGTACATAGTACAGACGAAGTACGACGTTTGCAAAGTACGGCACTCAAAATCACGATTTTCTTGTAAGACGATTATTTGCAGTTGCTTCCGACTGCGACGAAATGCAGCGTTCATAGTACAAACGAAGTACGACGTTCACAAAGTAATGAAGTAAAACGTAAACATTAAATAATAATAATGCAACCCACAATACATTAATTGTGTATCAAAATTGCATAACTTTTACGAAGTACAACGTTCAAAAATATTAAAGAATTTTATTTCTGTGGTATATAATAAAAAACCAGCAAATTTTTTTGCAAATTACGTATCTGTAAATAAATGTAAACATTTAGCAACTAATCAAAATTGTTTTTTTGCTTAGATATTAAAGTAAAACATAAAAATATATTAAATTTATAGAATGCAACCCGCAGCACACTAGATGTGCATTAATATTGCATAACCTTTACGAAGTACGACGTCCAAAAATATTAAATTTTTTTTATATTGAGGCAAAAAGTGAGAAGACATAAATTAATAATAGTGCAACCTGCAATACACTGAATATGTACTGATGTTGCATAACCTTCACGAAGTACTACGTTTAAATATAAATTAATATTATTGCGACCCGCAATACACTAAATTTGTATTAATATTGCATAACCTACACGAAGTACGACGTTCAAGAATATTAAAGAATTTTATTTCTGTGGTATATAATAAAAAAAACAGCAAATTTTTTTGCAAATTACGTATCTCTAAATAAATGTAAACATTTAGCAACTAATCAAAATTGTTTTTTTGCCTAGACATTAAAGTAAATCATAAAAATACATTAAATTTATAAAATGCAACCCGCAGCACAACAGATGTGCATCAATATTGCATAACTTTTACGAAGTACGACGTCCAAAAATATTACATTATTTTTATATTAAGGTAAAAAGTGAGAAAACATAAATTAATAATAATGCAACCTGCAATACACTTAATATGTACTGATGTTGCATAACCTTCACGAAGTACTACGTTCAAGTATAAATTAATATTATTGCGACCCGCAATACACTAAATTTGTATCAATATTGCATAACTTACACGAAGTACAACGTTCAAAAATATTAAATATTTTATTTGTAGTTTGCATATAATAAAAAAAAACAAATTTTTATGTAAATTACGTATCTGTAAATAAACGTACACATTTAACAATTAAATAAACTTAGTATTTTGGCCTAGATATTAAATTAAAACATAAAAATGCATAATATTTATTAAAATGCAACTTGCAATACACCAAATGTGTATGAATATTGCATAACCTTTGCGAAGTACGACGTTCACGAAGTACGTCGTTTACGAAGTGCGACGTTCACGAAGTACGTCGTTTACGAAGTGCGACGTTCACGAAGTGCGACGTTCACGAAGTACGTCGTTTACGAAGTGCGACGTTCGCGAAGTACGACGTCTACACATTAGGGCACTCAAAATTATTGTTAGGTTGTACGACATTCAGACGTTCCAACTGCGACTAACTACAGCATTCATTTGACTTTGCACATACGACGAACGAAGTACGACGTTTACGAAGTACGGCGCTTAGAATAATTTTGTTTTTATTAATTAATAATTTTTTTTTAAACAAACGTTTTTATAATTAAATTTTATAATGGTTTAAATATAAAATATGACTTTTTAATATTATCAATATTTAAAATATTTTCTCCCCTTTGTGTGTATGCCTTATAGTTATAGAGCTGTGCGCTTCGGTAGACGTCGCCTGTGGAGCTATGTCAGTGGAGCGGTGCGCATATCCAATACCGAGCGGCTGCCTCGATCGGTGTCGCGCTGGTATATGTATGGTAGTGGTGTGTGTCGATGCGTTGAGTGAGGCGATATGAACGGTGTAACGGTTTAGTCGAAGTTTATCATAAATGACGACGACAAAACGACCGATTATGTATACGTTCTGCATTTGCTTCCAATTTATCGACGTTTATCGCACATTTCCGCTATCGAATTCGAATAGGGCTTTGCTTGCGAGATTGCTTTATTTTGTGATTTTGTGGCTCGCCCAGTTCCCCACAGCGAGATTGCGGATGCGGCAAAACGTATTCTCTTACGTTGGCGGTCCTTATGCAATCAAACTTTGTTGAACTAACAAATGTTTGTGATTTAAACAAACAAAAATAATAAATGCGTCAACTCTCTAATATCCGAGCGAGAATATTTATATAATATTCGTAACGTTTATGGATTCGAAAGAATTTCATAAATTCACGTCGCATTCAATCTTGCGAAGAGTGAAGAGAATGTTTGAACTTTTAAATCGGCAAAGGTAAAAAATAATATTATAAATATTATTATTATGCCTTTATTGACCGATATATGTGTTGTGGTGTTTAACGACTATATCGTACGAAGAAAAGAAGAAATAGCGTGGCGTTACTTTCTTATATGTTAGATTGTTTCGCACAAACGCGCATATTCTTCATCTTTATAAACGATGATGATGAGTATTTTATTCTCTCGTCTGTCTCAAAAAACACAAAAACACAGTTCCCTGGTTGATCCTGCCAGTAGTCATATGCTTGTCTCAAAGATTAAGCCATGCATGTCTCAGTACAAGCCAAATTAAGGTGAAACCGCGAAAGGCTCATTAAATCAGTTATGGTTCCTTAGATCGTACCCACATTTACTTGGATAACTGTGGTAATTCTAGAGCTAATACATGCAAACAGAGCTCCGACCGGAGACGGAAGGAGCGCTTTTATTAGATCAAAACCAATCGGTGGCGGTTTCGCCGTCATCGTACAACTTGGTGAATCTGAATAACTTTACGCTGATCGCACGGTCTCGCACCGGCGACGCATCTTTCAAATGTCTGCCTTATCAACTGTCGATGGTAGGTTCTGCGCCTACCATGGTTGTAACGGGTAACGGGGAATCAGGGTTCGATTCCGGAGAGGGAGCCTGAGAAACGGCTACCACATCCAAGGAAGGCAGCAGGCGCGCAAATTACCCACTCCCGGCACGGGGAGGTAGTGACGAAAAATAACGATACGGGACTCATCCGAGGCCCCGTAATCGGAATGAGTACACTCTAAACCCTTTAACGAGGATCAATTGGAGGGCAAGTCTGGTGCCAGCAGCCGCGGTAATTCCAGCTCCAATAGCGTATATTAAAGTTGTTGCGGTTAAAAAGCTCGTAGTCGAATTTGTGTCCCGCGCCGCCGGTTCATCGTTCGCGGTGTTAACTGGCGTTTCGCGGGACGTCCTGCCGGTGGGCTTAGCTCGAGAGGGCGGCCCAACTCAATCCCGCCGCGGTGCTCTTCATTGAGTGTCGAGGTGGGCCGGCACGTTTACTTTGAACAAATTAGAGTGCTTAAAGCAGGCTAAAACTTCGCCTGAATACTGTGTGCATGGAATAATGGAATAGGACCTCGGTTCTATTTTGTTGGTTTTCGGAACCCCGAGGTAATGATTAATAGGAACGGATGGGGGCATTCGTATTGCGACGTTAGAGGTGAAATTCTTGGATCGTCGCAAGACGGACAGAAGCGAAAGCATTTGCCAAAAACGCTTTCATTGATCAAGAACGAAAGTTAGAGGTTCGAAGGCGATCAGATACCGCCCTAGTTCTAACCATAAACGATGCCAGCTAGCGATCCGCCGACGTTCCTCCGATGACTCGGCGGGCAGCTTCCGGGAAACCAAAGCTTTTGGGTTCCGGGGGAAGTATGGTTGCAAAGCTGAAACTTAAAGGAATTGACGGAAGGGCACCACCAGGAGTGGAGCCTGCGGCTTAATTTGACTCAACACGGGAAACCTCACCAGGCCCGGACACCGGAAGGATTGACAGATTGAGAGCTCTTTCTTGATTCGGTGGGTGGTGGTGCATGGCCGTTCTTAGTTGGTGGAGCGATTTGTCTGGTTAATTCCGATAACGAACGAGACTCTAGCCTGCTAAATAGGCGTATTTCGACATCCCAAATACCCGCTGGAGCCGGGTTCGCCCGGTCTCTATGTGCGGTTTTTACTGTCGGCGTACAAACAATTCTTCTTAGAGGGACAGGCGGCTTCTAGCCGCACGAGATTGAGCAATAACAGGTCTGTGATGCCCTTAGATGTTCTGGGCCGCACGCGCGCTACACTGAAGGAATCAGCGTGTCCTCCCTGACCGAGCGGTCCGGGTAACCCGCTGAACCTCCTTCGTGCTAGGGATTGGGGCTTGCAATTGTTCCCCATGAACGAGGAATTCCCAGTAAGCGCGAGTCATAAGCTCGCGTTGATTACGTCCCTGCCCTTTGTACACACCGCCCGTCGCTACTACCGATTGAATGATTTAGTGAGGTCTTCGGACCGGTGCGCGGTGGCGTTTCGACGTTGCCGATGTTGCTGGGAAGATGACCAAACTTGATCATTTAGAGGAAGTAAAAGTCGTAACAAGGTTTCCGTAGGTGAACCTGCGGAAGGATCATTAACGTGTAAATGTTGTTGTTTAGTTGTCACACATACACACATTTTGTCTGTGCTGATCAACAAAAAACACACACATACATACACTATTCGTATGATGATCAATTCTCATACAAAATTCTTCATTATGCGTCGAACGGAAAAGCAACAACGGGTCGTCTTGCATTAAGCGGATCTGTTGTTACGTTTTTCGATTTATTTTATAAATCGATTGTAAACGTGCCGTAAACGACGTTTTCGAAGAATTTTTTTGAACATTAACACGAATCAATATTGTCGAAAGATGGTTATGTGCTAACGTTTTATTATTGCTTTCGCAGTGCCGGTCTTAGCGTATTTCCATCATCGTATTCGCTTCGAAAAAAAGTACTAATACAGTGGTGGTGTATAATTAATGTGCAAGAGATGTTGTTGTTGTTGTTGTAGTATTTGTATATGGTTGGAGTTATTTATAATAACAAACAAGAATGAATAATAATGGTGTCTGCCAATACGATCGTACTTTATGTACACGAATAAAACTTTATACATACAAACCATAATAATAAATAAACTCGAAACAACCAACAACAAAATTATTACGCTACTGTACATACAAACACACATTTATACATACCATCATTTTACTTTACCGATGGTGAGTGATGTTTGAAAAATAAACGCTTAGGCTTACGATTTTGTAAGCCAGTCTTTGCGTATTTTCTTCATCGTATTCGCTTCGGAAAAAAGAAAATAAAGATGGTGTATAATTAATGTGTAAAAGAGATGTTGTAGTTGTAATTTAATTTGTAAATGGTTGGAGTTTATTAATAAATAATAATAGGGGCTGTCTATTCGTCTGTACTTTATGTACAAGACTACAAAAACGTTTTATAACAATAAAAAGCTCGAAACAACCAATAACAAAATATACTACTACTATACTACTATACATACAAACGCACATTTATAAATACATAAAATCAATTTACTTTATCGATAGAGAGTGATGTTTGGAAAAAAACGCTTAGGCTTACGGTTTTCGGGTACCTGGGTTCCGCATGCGTCGAAGTAATAATTTACTTTAACGACGCGACGAACCGTAGGAATCTAAATAAAAAAGTTTATTTATTAACTTTTTTAGATTCTGTGGGTTTTAAATGATATACGCCCGACTGACGAAGGAACGTTTTGCACTGCCTGTGCTTTTCTTTTGATTCGTTTTTATGTCGACGGACGTTCTTAGAATGCCCACCAAACGACGTATCACACAAAACACCCTACAATTGTATTGTTTGGTAAATATTGTTGTGATTAAGTTTGTAGCTGTGGCGTTTGTTTGAAGAAAACGTCTGGTTTTTCGACATATTTTCTATTTAATAAATATACATAATGCTTATCGCAAAAGGAGCAGAGTTTTATAGACAAAGTTGATAGAGAAAAAAAACCTAATAGATATATATACGTATTTATAAAACGTTAATATCATCGGGTTATTCTTTATGTAAACTTAAACTATAACTGCATACTCTTTTCGATAAGTAGATACAAATGCCACTTTAATTAAATAAAATATTATAAAATATAACGCCGAACGTTTCTTTCGATTGGTCCGTTTCTCACATATACATCACAATTGTAATAACCTTAAGTAGTTATTTTTGTTGTTGTGTGATGATGAAACGATTTCGATGTGGAACGGTGCGTTATGTAATAATATTTTAAATTTGTTTGAAAAGATTACCCTGAACGGTGGATCACTTGGCTCGTGGGTCGATGAAGAACGCAGCTAATTGCGCGTCAACTTGTGAACTGCAGGACACATGAACATCGACATTTCGAACGCACATTGCGGTCCTCGGATATACTGTTCCCGGACCACTCCTGGCTGAGGGTCGTGTCAATTTCAAAGACTGCTCGGTTTTTGTCTTAAACACAGCGCACAATGTTGTGTAGACAATTACGTCGGAGCGTGTTGGGTGCAAATATGACGCGTTACTATAATTGTTAATTGATTGTCGGTTGTCATAATAAAATATTATGCAACGTAGACAACAATAAAAACAATATAAAAAATAACGCGGCATCCTAAAACGCAATAGCGGCTGACATTCTTATTAGTTTGTTGGTGAAAGTTGGTTTAGACGTAGCACGTCCGATATTAAAAAGCAGCCACAACGCTTAAATTTCGAACGAAGCGATCGTCGTGTCCGAGACGTTAAAGTTGTTTATATGCATATTTTATGCACTATAATTAACAACAACAACATTCTCGCAACGACGTCAGATCGATGTTTGAAATTGTTTGGAGGCAGCCATATAAACGGAATACGTGTAATTATCGTCTGACAAAATAAAGGCAAATTTATATTTGCGACCTCAGAGCAGGTGAGACTACCCGCTGAATTTAAGCATATTATTAAGCGGAGGAAAAGAAACTAACTAGGATTTCCTTAGTAGCGGCGAGCGAACAGGAAAAAGCCCAGCACCGAATCCCGCGGCCGAAACCGGACGCCGGGAAATGTGGTGTTAGGGAGGATCCGTCATCCC